>NW_027724321.1:0-317 GCF_054177405.1 Leptonychotes weddellii | reverse complement strand
TCCTCTGCTTCTCTATCACCTCTTTATGCTCACTGGAAGCCCAAAGAATGAGATTACAGTTGAGACAGGTCTGTTTTCTGTATAACCTCATCACTTTCCCCCATATCTACAAGGCAGTTTCTCGGTTATCTCTCCTTACTGTTACCTCTTTTCCCTTTGAACACAAAGCTACCTTTGAAATGAGGAAGACAGTGGCTAATGGGAAATTAAGGAAGGGAAAGGGAGGTGAGTGAGCAGCAGAGGACCAGGGAGGTAAAGACAGCTGGAGCAGAAGCTCAGGAGGGCAGCTAAGACCTGGGATTTGTTACAGAATCAAA
>NW_027724320.1:0-317 GCF_054177405.1 Leptonychotes weddellii | reverse complement strand
AGTCCCGCATCGGGCTCCCTGCTCGGCAGGGAGCCTGCTTCTGCCTCTGACCCTCCCCCCTCTCATGTGCTCTCTCTCTCTCATTCTCTCTGTCTCAAATAAATAAATAAAATCTTTTAAAAAAAATGGTATCATGAAGTATCACCAAGAAGTACAGTGAAAAGTCTTTCTCCTCTAATGATCCCTAGATATCACTTTCCACTAAACAGAACCATGGCTTCTTGGGAAAGTGGCTAATCTAGGTCTGGGGCAAGAAATGCAAATGAACCTGGAATATCTTGTCATTTCAGAAAGCAAGAAAGACATTCTATCAAAAA
>NW_027724319.1:0-317 GCF_054177405.1 Leptonychotes weddellii | reverse complement strand
AAAAAAAAAAAAAGTGTAGTCAGACATTTTCAAAGCCAATTTTTTGAAAATGGTTTTCATATACTTTGTTTTAAAATAAGAATCTTTTGGAGCACCTTAGTGGCTCAGTCGGTGGATTATGTGACTCTTGATCTCAGGGTCATGAGTTCAAGCCCCATGGGAGTTCAAGCCCCACGTTTGATGTGGAGCGTACTTAAATAAAGTTAAATAAGAATCTTTTACAGTTTCATTTACATTTCAGGATTTTTCCCTCATGCATGTTTTCTTCTCCCTTTAAAATTAAAATCTCATTCACATTGACATTTGGTTGGTTGTCC
>NW_027724318.1:0-317 GCF_054177405.1 Leptonychotes weddellii | reverse complement strand
AACACTTCATCTAGAACTAATGATGTAATGTATGGGGATTAACATAAGAATAAAAAAATATATATAAAAAAAATAAAATTAAATTAAATTAAATTAAATTAAAAAAAAGCAGTTGCAAGAGATCACCCCCTCTTCCAATCTGATTCGAGGACCCCCTTTGCACAGTGTTACTGCACAAAGCAAGAACAAGTAAGCCCCTGCCCTGTGCTACCTTACAGTTCTTAGTGACACTGGGGTGATTGTTCCAGAATGTGGCTGTTGTTCTTCCACGTGGAAACGTCAACTGCCCAACACACATAACCAAGGACTAGAATGCA
>NW_027724317.1:0-317 GCF_054177405.1 Leptonychotes weddellii | reverse complement strand
CAACCAGTAACCCTATCAAGGATGGGGGCGGTTAACTTTAAGATTATGCCAAAGTTAGAACCAGAGCTTGCGCCAACTAAAGAATGTCCTTCCTGCAACCTTGCATCATAAAAGACACTAAATCCAAGAGTTAGAAAGACCCTTCCTGATAAAAGAGCTGTTAATTCTCTCATCCCAACCAGTAGCTAGCGTCAACCTTGAGAGTTCTTTGGGAGCTCTTCCCAGTCCCAGGTTTTCCAACAAGCCCGCAACAGCACGTAAAGGAAGTCTGGATGGGAAAATGAGCTCCACCTGGACTAAGAGGTCGTTTCTAGTAT
>NW_027724316.1:0-317 GCF_054177405.1 Leptonychotes weddellii | reverse complement strand
ACACACACACACACACACACACACACACACACACGGTACTTTTAAGACCACAGAAATATCCTGCTTTCCAATTTTCCTGTGAAATTTATCATTCAGTAATGCTTCTTGCCTGATTCAATTTTTTTTTTTTTTTTTTTAAAGATTTTATTTATTTATTTGACAGAGAGAGAGAGATAGCGAGAGCAGGAACACAAGCAGGGGGAATGGGAGAGGGAGAAGCAGGCTTCTTGCCGAGCAGGGAGCCCGATGTGGGACTCGATCCCAGGACCCTGGGATCATGACCTGAGCCGAAGGCAGACGCTTAACGACTGAGCCAC
>NW_027724315.1:0-317 GCF_054177405.1 Leptonychotes weddellii | reverse complement strand
TTTTTTTTTTAAAGATTTTATTTATTTATTTGACAGAGACAGAGATAGCGAGAGCAGGAACACAAGCAGCGGGAGGGGGAGAGGGAGAAGCAGGCTTCCCCCCTGAGGAGGGAGCCCAATGCGGGACTCGATCCCAGGACCCCGGGATCATGACCTGAGCCGAAGGCAGACGCTTAACGACTGAGCCACCCAGGCGCCCCCTTTGGCTTTATTCAAGAAACATCTCAGGGGTACCAGCTGTATATCAGGAATGATGGCAAGAATGGAAGATACCAAGAAATTTTTATTATACAGCTCAGCTAGAAATCCAACACCAA
>NW_027724314.1:0-317 GCF_054177405.1 Leptonychotes weddellii | reverse complement strand
AGAAGCATTTAATTTAAAAAAGTAATTATGCAAGGGGCTCCTGGGTGGCTCAGTTGTTGGGCGTCTGCCTTCGGCTCAGGTCATGATCCCGGGGTCCTGGAATCGAGCCCCGCATCGCGCTCCCTGCTCCGCGGGGGGCCTGCTTCTCCCTCTCCCACTCCCCCTGCTTGTGGTTCCCTCTCTCGCTGTCTCTCTCTCTGTCAAATAAATAAATAAATCTTTAAAAAAAAAAAAAGTAATTATGCAAAACAGTAAGAAAACTGACAGATGATACTTTGTCCCAATATGAGGGAAATAATATGCAATGGTAACTTGAG
>NW_027724313.1:0-317 GCF_054177405.1 Leptonychotes weddellii | reverse complement strand
TAAGATCTGTGGTTATTTTCCCCCAGATTTTCTTCTCCTTTATCTGTGCCTGCGGCATGGACGTTACACACGGGGACACATGCGTAGTTAGCACCCAGACTGTTTCCCTTTACTTTCCGTTTCTCTACCCCGTTTTGGTATTTCCAGGGGAGTTTTTCTGATCTTCCAGGTTACTCTCTTGTTCCTCAGTATTATTCCATGTGCAAATTCATCCACCTGCCAGTTACTTATTCTGATTTTATAATTTCCACATTTACGGTCTTGACTTGGTTATTCTTGAACTGTGCACAGTTTGATGTGATCACGGGGCGTGGAGG
>NW_027724312.1:0-317 GCF_054177405.1 Leptonychotes weddellii | reverse complement strand
CCCAACTGAGGGACAGTCCACAAAATGCCTGACCGGTACTCCTCAAAACTGGCAAGCTCATCAAAAACAAGGGAAGTCTGACAAATTGTCATAGACAAGAGGAACATAAATGTAAAGGAATAGCCTAGATGGGATCCTGGAACAGAAAAAGGATACAGGTAAAAACTGAGGACATCTGAATAAAGTGTGGACTCTAGTTAATAAGAGTGGATCCTTGTCAGTTCATCAATTATAGTAAATGTACCATACTAATGTAAAATGTTAATATCAGGGGAAACCGGATATAAGGTATATGGGAATTCTCTGTATTATCCTCA
>NW_027724311.1:0-5198 GCF_054177405.1 Leptonychotes weddellii | reverse complement strand
TTCTTCACCCACTCTGACCTGAATCTCTATTCTAGATACTTCTGCATCCCTGAGCAGCAGAGCTTAGCTATCCAGACACTAAAACATTTCACATGCATTTTCTGAATCATGAAAGAATGAGCCCCTGACAGACCCTAGGAATTCAAGCCAGCCCTGGAACATCCTTACCTTCCACTGGGGAAGACTTGGTGTGGATGGGGGAGGAATCCCAGGACCACTTTGCTGTGCAGGAGGAGGGTAAGGAGAGCTCTCCAGACTGACTGAGATTAGGGGAGATTCAATCACTCCTCTTCCCAAGAACACAGGCAGAGATGGGATCTCATTCTCCCTCAACTCCTTCTTGGTGCCCCTCAGTTAACTTGTCCTCAAGCATCACTCTAGCCTGCTCTACAGTGTTTTGAGGTTAGAAGATGTTTACTGGAACTTATAAAAGGACTGTTGGAACACAAGAGATAGTCGACTCCCCCTTCCCCCGTGTCGCACTTACAGTGGCTTCAGAAGGAAATATTGGAACTGCATACAGGATAGGAGAACAACAAAAATTGTTTTCCCCCAATTTCAATCCCTCACTGCCACCTAGTGGCATTAGAGGATAAATGCCAAGCACCAGGGAAGGCAGCTGAGAACTGGAAACCCATGCTCTGCCCTTCCTCCTGCCCTCCAGTGGGCATTTAAGCCAGAAATTGGGTTTATTCACCGTGGAAACCTGATGTGTAGATGACCCCTTGGAATGGGGACATGCCCACCAAATAGCTCTTCCTTCTGGAACAAGGAACCCATTTTGGAAAGAGCCCACCCTATTGTGCAGACAGTCCACATGCAGGGCTGCTTCCAGGATAGGGATTCATTGATCTCATAGGAAGGAAAATTCTACCTATCATGGAGTCTGAAATCATATTCTCCCCTGTTCAGGTTCCTTGGAAATGGGGTCAATGATGAAGGGACATTGGAAAAAAACAAATTCCCCTTATCCTCATTCCCTCAACTATATCTTCAGATCTTTTCTCAGGTACTATTGCTTCAATCACTGATATACAGAGGAATGGTTCGCTAAGGAGGCTCATGTTGACTAGGACAAGGTGGAAACGACTAAAAATGTCTTATATCTCACTTCTTCAATGTGATTTATCCATACAATGGGATATACTTTGGCAGTAAAAGAAAATACTAATATATGCTACAACATGAATGAACCTTGAAAATATTTTTTCAAGTGAAAGAAGTCATTCCCAAAAGATCCCATATTATGCAATTCCAAGTACATAAATGTCCAGACTAGGCAAAGCTACAGGACAGAAAGTAGATCAGTGATTGATATGGGCTGTAGAAAGGAGATGAATGCCAACAGGTATAAGGTTTCTTTTGAGGATGATAGCAATGTGATGGTGGTGATGTTTTCACAAGTTGGAGAATGTACTACAAGCCATTGGTTTAAATGGGAGAGTTGTATGATATGTAAATATAACTAAAAAAAACATTACCCCCCCCCCCAAAAGGAGCAAGTTGGAAACTGGGTTGAATAAGACACCATTAATTCTGGAAAACTGATTCATGTGTGAATACACATGTGAAATGCAGCCACTGAAGTAAGGATTCCCTGCAAATTGGAAGAAGCACACTGCACAGGGGTCTCATGGTCCCCAGTTCCTACCATTGCAGAGTTGGAAAGAGTGATTTTCTAGGACCATGTCACAGAAGCAAATAGACTCTGTCATTTTCCAGACCTTTGGTAGAGTGTGTTTGTTTACTTTATCTCGAGAAGAAAGAGGAACAGAGACATCTGAATTCTCAAAACCGTGATGCATGAAGACCCCACTGTAGAGGGTTGGGAAGTATCTTCAGAGCAAGGAGAGAGCCTGTGAGCACAGGGCAAGGTTTGATCTCACTTCCCCATGAACTTGGACCACTGTGTAAGTGTTACTGGCTATATATGAGCAACAATAATAATCAGCCTCATCTTCAGCCTGGAGTCCAGAGATGGTCAGGGAGGCCGTGTTGCCAGACTTGGGGCCAGAGAAGCGATCAGGGATCCCTGATGGACATGAACTTACACTATAAATCAGGAGTTTGGGGTATGTGCCCGGGGACTGTTGGAACCAGGAGACAACATTATAACTCCCAATGTTACTGCTACTTCCAGCACAGGAGATGGTGACGGTCTGTCACAGAGCCCCGGACACTGAGGGAGGTTGAGTCAGGGCAGACTGGGCCCAGGAACCTGGAAAGAGAACACACTCTGGTGATTTAGTGTTGGGGCCCAGATGAGCCTGAGGGGCAGACAAATGATGAGCCCAGATGTCCCCATGCTCCCTTCCTTGGAGGTGTCACCTGTGTCCTGAGTGAGGAGGGTGAAGAGGATCAGAGTCCAGGCCATGATGAAGATGCTCCAAGAACACTGTCTTCTGAGACCCCAACCCTGGGTCTGGCTCCCCCAGACCTCTCTTATCCCCTCCCCCTGCCTCAGAAGATGGAGGGGCCTCCATGCAAATGTGCTTCCTGTCCTGCCTCTCCTCATCTCCTCTGGCCTGACCCTCTATTCTAGATACTTGAGCCTCCCTGGGCAGCAGAGGTTAGTCAAAACTTAAAACTCTTAAACATGTTGTCAGTCAGGTCATACTGAGCCCATGACAGTGCCCTGGAAATAGATCCAACCCACAGATATCTTTACATTTCCTGTGGTGAGAATCCAGTGGTTCCTGAGTGAGAAATCCCAGGCTTCTCCTCCACAGTGTGTGATACAAAGATGGGGACAGGGTACCAAGCTGACTAACTGAGATCCAATTGTCCCATTTCCCAGGCCTAAAAGCAGAGCTGGAGGCCATGATTCCCCCTCAACTCTCCTTATGCCCTCAGGATATCATGCATCACTCCATCCTCTGTCTCTGTGGTTGTTTGAGACTGAGGCCTGTGGCTGAGCCCTGGGTTATTCTTTAGCCCTCTGAGAAGATGATTTGGGGGGGCACAATACTTTGGGACCTCAGAGGGGCTCAGTGAGGAGCAACTGTAGACAGCTTAAACCATAGAAAATCCCTTCTCTAAATCCAGGCCCTTGCTGCCCCCTGGTGGCCTCAGAGGGTGCATGCCCCGCACCAGGGAAGCAGCTGAGTAGGAGGGAGGGATTTCCAAATTCCTCCTCTGCTCCCACTCCAGTCTTCCGTCCTTCCCCATCCAGCTCAGTGCAAGGCCCTCTGATGTCTTCTATCCCCTGGAAGCGCATTTCCTTTTTTCCAGGGACTTCCTCCAGGATGGACTGTGCACCTACCACACCAGGTGGCCCAGTGCTTACCTCACAATTATTCAGCATGTCCCACCAAAGCCTTGGCCCGAGGGTATTGCTTGTGAGGCGTCTCTGGGCTCAGAGCTGAGGAAACATTAGCTGTTAAATGAACCAACCCCAGTAGGAAGGCTGGGTGAGAAAAATGAGAACAGGTGAAGATAGATTGGCTTCTCAAAACGTAGAAAGAAAAAAATATTGCCTGAAGAAGAGAAAGCTCTGTAGGATTGAGAAACACCTAGCGGAAAGCAGGAGGTGAATTCTAGTGTTTGAGGAACTGGGAGAAGGGCATGGGGTCAGGTTTAGCCTGAGCACCCAGCTCCAGTGACCTCTCCTCAGGGTATGTTTTGGTGTCACAGGGAACATGGGACTTTCTTCCTAATGTCCTCTTTGTGCACATTGAGAAAACCTCACTTCCAAGCTATGCACATTCCTGAGGTAAAGTTTCTTTCATAGACAGAGAGTTGCTTAACTTAGTTGTGCTTTCTAGAAAAGAATCTGAGGTAAAAACTTTAAGTAGGACTGACTGTAAAACTCATGTATAAATTATGGAAAATCCTCAAATCAATTCTTTTTTCACTTAGAAAATACTCACCCTCTTCACCAGGCTTTCAGTCATGATGTGATCTATCTGCTACCCACAGATCCCCATGAGTCTCCCTCCTCTGAGTCCCCAGTGGACCATTCCCCAGCCCATTAAATTTCTTTCTATTCCTTCATTAGCCATATTCCCTCTACCTCAGTGCCTTTGCACAGGCTACTCCTCTGTCTGAAATGCCCATATTCTCATACCTCACATGTCTGGATCTTTCTGAGGACACAGAAATGTGCCCCAATAGCTGGGTCAGTAATTCTGTTTTCAGAATGAATCAAGGAAAGAGTTGAGGTAGGGAAGCTGAGCTAAGGAATTTGCCCAAAGAATCTCCAGGCTGTATTCAGGTATGTTAGAAAAAAATATTCCTAGCTGGGTTTGAAACTACAAATAGAAATGCAGTTTTGGAGGGAGGGGGGAAAGATGGTGGAGGAGTAGGGGACCCTATTTCAACTGGTCCCTGGAATTGAGCTGGATATCTACCAGACCACTCTGAGCACCCATGAAACCAGCCTGAGATGTGAGAAGATCTGGATCTCTACAAACAGAATATTGCAGGCGGTTGGTTTTGAGGTACGAAGCAGAGAGCCGTGATTCCGCGGGCAGATATCAGAGGATAAATGGCAGCGGGAGGGTGTCTGGACGTGGGGATCCTACACCGCCGGTGAGTGACAGCCTCGCGCGCTGCAGAGGGGGCACAAACTCGCAGACCGGTAGCGTCGGGAAAGGACTTTAGGGCAGCCCCCGGGGTGGCAAACCAGACTGGTGGGGTCGCGTGCATGTGAACTGCAGCCTCCGAGACGGAAACCCGGTGCGCCGGGGTCCCGCCGGTGAACTGCAACCCGCGGGGGTGGAAACCCCAAGCACGGAGTCGCGTGCGCGCGAACTGGGAGCGGCTGGCGGTTTTAGAAGCACAAAGGGCAGAGGTGGCCCCAACCTGGAGGCAGGACTGGGAGCGCTGCGGAGGGGCGCACAACCCAGGCCGCTGCAGTTTATAGCAGCACGGACAGAAACAGAGACAGTGTGGCCTGGAGAGCTCACTGAAGAACAGACTGTGGTCTCTCTGCTCTGAGGCTGAGGGTTGGAAACGGTCTCTTCTGCTCTGACTCGCGGAAGAGACGCGGAAAGCTGCCAGGGAAAGGCGCCAGAGAACAAAAGCCCCAAAGACTGATTCCCACGGAGCCCATCCCCCGCCACAGGGGCGCAGGGCAACTCCGCCCAAACAGGGTTGCCTGAGTAACAGCGCGGCAAGCCCCTCCCCCAGAAGACAGGCTGGGAGAACAAGAGGCCAGCAACCCTAAGGTCCCAAGAAAACAGGTGCATCTTGCTTGG
>NW_027724310.1:0-14309 GCF_054177405.1 Leptonychotes weddellii | reverse complement strand
CATGACCTGAGCCGAAGGCAGTCGCCCAACCAACTGAGCCACCCAGGCGCCCCGGAAGTTGTTAGCTTTTGATTAAATATGACTCCCTGCCTCCAGTAGGATGCTTGATTAAGTAGTAAACATAAAAACTATTTTCACAGGGGCACCTGGGTGGCTCAGTTGGTTAAGCGACTGCCTTCGGCTCAGGTCATGATCCCGGAGTCCCGGGATCGAGTCCCACATCGGGCTCCCGGCTCGGCGGGGAGCCTGCTTCTCCCTCTGACCCTCTCCCCTCTCATGCTGTTTCTCTCTCTCTCTCAAATAAATAAAATATTAAGAAAAAATTATTTTCACACCCTTCCCCCATCTATTTGTTAGGGACAGTAGTACCCTTGGGATAACTAACTTTAGAGAAACATCACATTGTTATGTGCTCTCAGATGTTTACTCAAGACAATTTACTAAATGACCTATTCCTTCAGGATTAGATAACTTGACCTTACTTTAGGAACAGACCCCTTTTTTTCTTGGCAAAAACTTTGGAAAGCAACTTTGTTGTCTGAAATGGAATAAAAAACAATGCATTTTAGGCTGTCATGAACAATTCTTTGTTGACTACTTCTTTAAAATTTTTTTAAAAATCAAATTAAATTAATTTTTAACTGAGATATAATTGACATATAACATTATATTAGTTTTAGGTGTACAACATAACGCTTTGATATTTGTATGTAAGATGCCGATCACAATAGGTCTAGTTAACATAGTTGCCATTACCACACATGGTTAAAAACGTTTTTTTTTCATGAGATGAGGACTTTGAAGATCTACTCCTTGCGCTACAGTTAGGATGACAAAAAGAGAGAGAATCCAATAGACTGTTTTGGCCTGGGCCTCCCAGTGTGTCTGTATCCATGGTTTAGGGGTTGGGCTTTAGCTCTGTGGATTGAGAACCTTAGCCGATTTTATCAGCATTCCCAAAGGGCCCCGCTAGCCTGTGCTAACTGGGGAAGTGAGGGTAATTCAGGGATGGTAAAAAAGGGCACGTAATTCAGTGCATTAATGTACAATGGAAGACGTACCGGGCTAGAGGGCTGATTTGCTCTCTTCTCGGGTAACTGAACTCAGAAATCTAGAGCTCATTAAGTACAGGGCACTGGGCTGGGCTGTGACCTTCCTCCTTCCTTCCTTCCTTCATAAAAAAATTGCTTTAGTGTTTTCTCTCTCTGTGCATGTGTGTGTTTAGTTTGGTGATTTGTTTCACTGGATCGTAAAACTGATGTCATACACTTCCTGAACTCGACAACCAGTTCTCCTCTTTGTGCTTCATTCAGTGAACATGAATTGACTGAGGGCCTCCCACTGACAGAAACTGCACAAATGAGGATTGGGGATTATCCTACGCATCTCTTCCTGCCCAGAGAGGAGCTTCAAAACAGAAAGGTTTTATGGTAAAGGAAGGGAGATTTGTAAAACTGAGTTGGAAATTGTTTCTAATGATGCTATTTTTTTACTACTCAACAATGAATAGTAAATGATGATCAGATGTTCTAAGTCATATTAAAAAAAATTTTTTTTACCCAATAAGGGTATTTTTATTATTTAGTATTTCTCTGGACATAGTTCAAAGGCTTACATAAAATCATAGAATTTTAGGCTTAGAAGGGACCCCATTGATCACATAATAAAAACCTGTTTTACAAATAAGGGACCTAAGGCCCAGAGCAATTGGGTTACCTTATATTTTCTCAGCTAAGCCCAGACATCATTGTAATTTTTACCTGAAGTATCCAGTGGCCGAAAGACTGATTCTTTGTTCAAAAGCAGCTTCTATCTGCAGAATGGGCATATTTACTCAGAAGAAAATAGATACATTATCTGAGAGGTGAAAATGAAAATATTCCCTATATCAAAATTGACATCTGATAATTGTTGCTGGTGCTTTGTTACCAATAATGGAACTCATTTTAATATTTTTTTCCTCAGCTGGTACACTAACAATTTCCTTCTGATTGGGTTGAGATGTCTGAATTAAACAGATAAAATAGATTCCTGCTGTACATCCATGATGTGGGGGCTGAGTTCACAAGGTATTTTTGAGGCTTCGTTTCTCAGTGTTAGAACTCTAGATAAGTGTGTGTGTGTGAGATAACTGTTCTAATGAGATAAGATAAAGGATGCTGTAAAGTTGGATTAGATGAGTCATTTCCTTTGAGACATGTTTAATAGCAGTTAGGCCTTTTGGTTTTCCTCCTCCCCATTTAAAACAACAATTTTTTTTTTCTTATGGCTTAGGAAGACTAAGTCTCTTCCTCTTCTTATCTAAACGGAATGGGTAAGGCCTTCTAGGTGTTCTTCACACGTTTCCATTCCTCCTCTCAGTGATGCTGTTCCCTGGGCACTCTCTCACATACATGTACCTGGTATACAGCATGGAGAAGCTGTCTCAGCCTTTCATAATCCTGCCCTTTCGTAGAAGTCCGTTCTTAGAAAAACTGTCTGTGTGTGGTGGGGCTGTATGCTGCTGTGATGCTCTCGGCCCTGCTTTGGAGTGTTTTCTCATTTGTCATCACAAACAGAGTGGAACACTTACCCAGTCTTCCCACGTACCTTCTGGATTTTTCTTAATGATGGGCTCAAGGCATTTCAGAAGGATCTGACAAGCGTTCTTGAAGGGGTAAAGAAATGAAGCCTCATTAGAGAAGAGCCCGGTGGTTGGGATTTGTGTGGAAGAATAGTAATTGATAATTGATTAGGTTGGTGAATGTTTCTGGAGTGCTTGATACTGATACATTGGGAACACAGAGACAATAACAACACAGTCCCTGACCTTGAGAGTATCAGTTACTGCCGGGTTTTTTTTGTTTTGTTTTGTTTTGTTTGTTTTTTGTTTTTTAAACCTCCCTGGTTCATTTCCTATGAAAAGACGGGCTCAGCTGAATTTCTACTTTCAGGTCTCCTTTCTATTTGTGCTCTTAATTCCTTCTCTTTTTCTACATTTTTAACTTACACCTTCTTTTGTATTTTCCAGCCATTAAAATCAAAGGAACAAAACATCTTATTTTCATTCTAATTTGTGCTTTCCAGTCTGCAACAATAACATGCCAATATTCCTGTAGGTCTGAAATATTATTCAAGTCTCTGTCCATCCTTCCATCTGTTTATCCATCCACCATCAAACTACTGTAACGAAGGCCTTGGTTTTGGGTGTGAAGTGAGAAGATAACTACATTTGTCTTTATAATAATCTAGATCCGCAAGGTTTCCGATCCTTAACACAGAAACATAAAGCTCTAGAAGATGGGTTAATGCTTAGTTTGCGTTGACAACCCCCATACGCACTGAGCTATTCCTATCTTATGTTTGATCCTGCCCAAAACTGGGTCTCAAGAATTTGAAGTTTCCTACACATTTGTTCTGAGTGAAAAAGCCCCTAACAAGTGTCTCTGAAGATCAGATGGATTTGAAAGTGGTTCCTTTTGGTAGCATAAGTGCAGTGTTCTGAGAACATGCCTCTCCACAACATCCCAATGGAAAAGGTGGACAGGGGCGCCTGGGTGGCTCAGTCGTTAAGCGTCTGCCTTCAGCTCAGGTCGTGATCCCAGAGTCCTGGGATCGAGCCCCACATCGGGCTCCCTGCACCGCGGGCAAGCCTGCTTCTCCCTCTCCCACTCCCCCTGCTTGTGTTCCCTCTCTCGCTATGTCTCTCTCTGTCAAAGAAATAAATAAAATCTTTAAAAAAAAAAAAAAAGGAAAAGGTGGACAGTTTATAACAGAAACATGACATCACTTCAAAAGTACATGCGATCAGGGGCGCCTTGGTGGCTCAGTTATTAAGCGTCTGCCTTTGGCTCAGATCATGGTCCCAGGGTCCTGGGATCGAGCCCCGCATCGGGCTCCCTGCTCAGCAGGAAACCTGCTTCTGCCTCTCTCACTCCCCCTGCTTGTGTTCCCTCTCTGGCTGTCTCTCTCTGTCAAATAAATAAATAAAATCTTAAAAAAAAAAAAAGTACATGCGATCAGATCTCTGAATTAAGGAATATGGGAGTCATAGTCTATTCTGAAAAAGTGAAAATTTAGCAGTTTTTAAAAATATCAGAAAATAAATACAAAGGATAGGTATGAGTGCTGTGGTTGAATTGCACTGATGGAAACACTTTAATTGAACCAGATCCACTGAGCTGGTGTTCTGCCTGCTTACCTGCCTGCAAGAACTTGTTTGTGTCAGAGACTTGCCCAGCCCTGCATTACTCGGTACCCAGATTTCTTCTTCGTTTCTCCCCGCGACAGAGACTGTTTATTCACCAAACTCCATTCTCCCCTTGTTCCATAGTAGCTGGGCCTATGGTGTACTCCTCCACATTTCCCCAACCTCCCTTGCACTTAGACATGGCCCGAGACTTGTTCTGCTGGTGGATGATTAGGGGAAGTGACTTGCATCACTTCCAGGTCTGACCTCCATGCTTTTTCCCTGATGATGATGCTCAGGGCAGGCTTGAAAGCCACATGTTGAAGGTGGAGGAATTGCCATTAATCTCAGGGTACTCCAATGACGAAAGCTCCCTCTGCACCGTTACGTGTGCAAGGAAGGGACTTTTGTCGTGTTTGAGGCACTGTATTCTATGTGTCTGTGTGTCACCTCAGTTTAGCCTACTCAAACTAGTCCACTCTCCTGACATTTTGGTTATCCCGAGACTATGTTTACTGCCACAGATGACTTCTCTGAAGCCAACTGCTGTGTCTGTATCCAGCTAAGCAAACCAGCAATATGGAAGAAGTTCGGAAGGGAAAGACAGGGGACAGCACCTGCCTGGCTCTGCCATTGACATCCGAACCAATGGAAGCTGCGGTAGCCATGGTGTTGGGCACCGTGGCCATACTTTTTTCACAGATGTGCATAGAAGACATGGGTATTTTTAATTCACGGCTGGCCACCTATGTGAAAAATAAATATTTTCAAGTCCGGCAAAGTTTTCTAGGAAGAGTTGAGTCATTTTTTTTTTTTAATTAAAAAACACTACCATTTTTATTACATCCATGAAATCCTTGAAAGCCTAAAATAATGTGTCTTAAAAAAATGAAAACCACTTCTTAGTAGAGCCTCACGCTGATTTTTAAAGCGTTTTCTTGGTAGGATTCCAAAATGGTTCTTCCATTCAAACTTAGTGTGTTTAGGATGTGAAGGATTTCCTTTGTTTCTGAGTTTTATTTGGTGGCATTGGCAGGAAGAGAGAGATCGGACTGACTGGTTCAAAGGTTGGTCTTAAATCTGTTGGCATGAGCATCCGATGAATTTCAAATGACCCTGAGGGCCTATCTTCTCTCTTGCCCTCATCCCACCTTATCTTTCGATTCTCCCCCTTGTCTTCTATTTGTTCCCTCTTGTTTATACTCCTCTAGTATTTGCTGTTCACTGTTTTCTTTTCTGTTCTTTTTCTTCCAGTCTCTCTAGCAGACACGTGGAAAGAAAGATATTTAATCACAAAGAATAAAAAAGAGAGAAAGAAAGGGAGGGAAGGAAGGAAGGAAGAGAAAAAGCATTATTTTGGTTTCTTTTGTCTTTTAGTTTTGGCAAGAACACTTTCTCCAGACGTCTACGGTTATGGACTTGTTCCCAAGTGCTAATCTAGAGAGTAATGCTGTTGTAAGATTAAGTTTCCCCAGCAAGAGGCAAAATGAAAAAAAAAAAAAGGACAATTTTATTGGTTCTTGGTGATGAAGAGCCAAAGGGAATGTATTGGGTCCCCTACATGGGAAGGACAAGTGGAGACTGTGTCACATATATATGCATCTAAGTCTTTCTGGTATTATCAGCGACCTCTCGCTGCCTCTCACGTTTGCTTTTCTTCCCACGATGGCTATGTTATTTCCAAGAACAGGCATGCTTCCTCGATGGCACAGGAAAATTGCCTCTGACATCCCCTGACTTAGATAGAGCAGAGGAGCTCAGCAACCACAAGGGCATGCTAGTTCTTCTCCGTCAGCATCTACGCATCAGTCCCAGGAAAGGATCTTGGTCCTGTGCCTTCCCCCTGGACCCATCCCTGCAGCCAGTGGGCTCAGGAGCCATGACCAGCTAGGCCTGACACCTGTGCCTCTATCTGTGGCAGGAGTTGGGGAAAGGAGGGAAATGGGGCTAAAAGGTACCAGAATTGAGGAGTCCTTTAGGACTCTATGGAATGTAGGGGGTGTATTCCAAAGGAGCTAAGGGGCTGGATAGTCCAAAGCTGCGGATGTGTACTATAATAATCTAATAAATTTGTCATAGTGAAATTTATTCAATTTAAAGGATTCTTCTTTTTTTTTTCCTCTTGAGATATCTTCCTACTTCATGCATATGTATGTGTGTGTGTTAAAATATACTTTAAAAATTATAGCATGATAACAGTTGATGACTTACTTGTCCTTACTTGTCCAAAATGTATATTAGCAACCTAATGTTGTTGTCCAAACTTTAGAAATCATGCATACTGGTCTCAAAATAGAAAAGCTGAGAAACTCCTACTCTAGGTAAAGTCTGCGTGGGGCACCTACCACAGTGCTCCAGGGGCTCATTAGTGGTGTTTTCACTAACAACCACCTCCACCCATAAAGCCTGGCCATGCTCTAGGACTATTTGTACATACGTGGGATTTCTGCTACCTCAGACATCCTTTTGATACGGAAGAAGTTTTTCAATCAAATAGTCAAGATCTTAGGGTTTGATCATCTCCCCTAAAATTCGTGCCAAATGTCAGGCATGTCAACAATGTATAGAGAGATCAACGACTTAATTTTATGTAGCTTACCTGCAGCATTTTGGTGTGAATACCTTGTCCCAGTTCGTTGCCTCCATGTGTGACCAGTACAGAGCCATCTGTGTAGATATGAACGAGAGCAGCTGCCTAGTAAAACAACCCAGAAGGCACCACTCAGTGCAAGTTTAGTGAGACTGAATACAAACAAATGAGGTAGTGAGACCCCCGTCAGAGGGTCAGAGAAGCAAGCTTTCCTGGTGGGATTCTGACGTTTAGTTCTGTTCTGTGCAGAAGTCACCTGTAAAGAACATTCCTTCACGAACAATGAATCATGGAACACTTCATCTAGAACTAATGATGTAATGTATGGGGATTAACATAAGAATAAAAAAAAAAAAAGAACATTCCTTTTAGGAATCTGGTTTTTTTTATTTATTTATATTTTTTATTTAAAAAATTTTTAAAGATTTTATTTTTTTATTTGAGAGAGAGAGAGCGCATACATGAGCAAGCGTGAGTGGGGGAGGGAAGGGAGAGGGAGAGGGAAAGAATCTCAAGCAGACCCCACACTGAGCACGGAGACCAACATGGGGTTCGATCTCCCAATATGGGGCTCAATCTCACGACTCTGAGATCAGAACATGAGCTGAAACCAAGAGTTGGATGCTTAACTGACTGAGCCACCTAGGTGTCCCAGGAACCTGGTTTTAATAGGCGCCCCTTTGGATACTCAGGAGTTATGAGTATTGGTTCCAACTATTTGAAAGTTACTCCCCTTCTTGAAGTCTCTGGCTGACTGTTCAGCTAACTAATTAAACATTTGTTAAGTACTTGACACATGTTATGTTCCAATCTGCGCTCAGCTCTGGATATACACAGATGAACAAGATGTGGTTCTTCCTCAACATTTAGTAGCTCCCACTGTAATGGGGGGACAGGGTAGAGAGCAAGTCATAATGCAGAATGATTTGTGAGGCAATGGGCATGATATAAGGGGCCCTAGGGACCTGGGAGGACAGATCGAACTGCTTTTGAGAAGCTTGGGGAGGGGTTCCCCAAAGAGACAACTGAATGGAATCATAAAAGGGAAGAAGGGCTCACCACTGGGCAAGGTGGGCCCAAATCCCCCATTGTCTGTATGGGAAAGCCTAGCTCTTTTTTACAATATGAGGTCTTTTAGGATTTGGTCTGGTGTACTTTTCCAGTTCCATCGCTGTCTTTTCCTGCTTTGCCTTACTGCTGCTCCTTCCTGACCTGTGCTCACGTTTATGCTGTTCTCCCTTCCTGGCCTGCTCCCCAGCCGTCAGACCCACACCTATGATCTCCGTTCTGTGAAAGCTTCCCAAACACTTCTCATTCCCATCTGGGAAGGATCAGTTACCTGCTTCTCTGCACTTCCTCTTACAGGGGTGAACTGGGCTGATTAGTGTCCCCTGCAAATTCCTGTCCACCTGGAACCTCAGAATGCAACCTTCTTTGGAAATAGAGTTTTTGTAGATAAAATTGTTAAGAGGAGGTCATAGTGGATTAGGGTGGGCTCTAAATTCAGTGACTGGTGTTCTTATATGAGACTGTGTGAAGACACACAACAAAGAAGGCCACATGAAGATGGAGGCAGAGATTGGAGTGACATGGCCACAAGCCAAGGAATACTAGGAGACACCAGAAGCTGGAAGAGACAAGGAAGTGTTCTCCTCTGGGGGCTTCTGAGGAGCATTACCCTGCTGACACCTTGATTTTGAACTCCAAGCCTCCAGAACTGGGAGAGCATAAATTTGTTGTAAGCCACCCAGTTTGTGGTACTTTCTTATGGCAGCCACAGGAAATGAATACAGGGGGTGACCAGCTCTTCTGTGAGAGTCTCAGGGAGGAAGGGCACTTGGTCTCGTTCAGTTTTGTGTCCTGTAGAGAACTTAGAGCAAGTCTGAATCACAGAAACACTAAATAAATGTTGAATTGGACAAATGGAAATGTGTTATTTTTCATTCCAGGAGGAGGAGGGAAAAAGGGGGAGGAATTAGGATTTCAGTCTATTCTGTCTCAGAATGGCTTAGAGGAGCTTTGGGGCACCCAGGCTTATAGATGTTAATAATAGTATTTATCATCGTGGGCCTTTTGACTCCCTCTGACAGTGCTCCCCATGCCTAGTTTGGAGAGTAGGTGTTCCAGCTTTGTGAGTCATCAGCTGCCCTGAAATAACACATTTCAACTCTTAGCCTGGTGATTCTTGGATGCATCAATTTGGAACTCTGTGAAGAAGCTGGAGGCCTTTCAAATAGAGCTTTAAAGTCGTTGCTTGATTTAAGGATGTGTGTGTGTGTGTGTGTGTGTGTGTGTGTGTGTGTGTGTGTGTGTGGCGAGGTAAGGAAGTTGGCTCACATGGATGATGGCAGAGAGTAGACTGTGGTTTATGTGAGGGGCAGCCATCCAGGTGAGGGGAAGTGTTGTATAATAAAAAAATAAATATATGTTCTTTGTCCCTGATTTTTGGCACAGAGGTCCAAAAATCCTGGGAATTTACTGTCTTTTGTCTGCTATTCAGATCATTCTTGGGAGAAGCCTAGACAGCTTCTAGGAGGTGGGAATTGTTGCCAGAAAAACCAAACACAAGGTTAGAGGGTTCCAGCTTTCAGCCCCACCCTCTGAACTTCAGGGAGGGGAGAGGGACTAGAGATTGAGTTCAGTCACCAATGGCCAATGATTTAATCAACTGTGACTATGTAATGAAACTTTCATAAAACCCACGAACAACTGGGTTCTGGGAGCTTCTGGGTTGGTGACCACAGCCACAAGCTGGAGGGGAAGGGCATGAAAGCCCCATTTGCCTCTCACAGAACTTGCCCCATGCATGTCTACCATGTGGCTATTCTTGGGTGGTATCCTTTATAACAAATGGTCATAATAGCAAGTAGAGTGCTTTCCTGAGTTCTGCGAGTTGCTCTAGCAAATATCAAACCTAAGTGAGGTGGGTAGTGGAAACCCCTGAATTTGTAGTTGCTTGGACAGAAGTGTGAATAGCTTGGGCACCCTACTTTTGCTGGTATCGGAAATGGAGGCAGTCTTGTGGGACTTAGCCCTTGATCTGTGCGGTCTGTGCTAACTCTGGGTAGTTAGCGTCAGAATTGAATTGAACTCTGTTGCACACTCAGTTGGTGTTGGAGGATTGGTGCAGAAAAAAACACAACATTTGGTGTCAGAGAAAAAAACCCACACAGGCAGATATCTAGAATAACTTATGCTCCAGCTGTTGAATTAGTCCAGGCCCGTAGGTGTAACAGTCAACCTGCCTGCACCTCTGTGCAGAACAGGCATGCTGGACCTGAACAGGAGTGTGACTCAGGAGACTGGGGAGTCTCATCCTACCTGCTGGAGGAGCCACAGCCCTGCGAGGTGCATCTGAGATCTCCTGGGGAAGGGGTGTGGGCTGCCTTGGATAACTACACAGTGCTCCGGTAACCCTGCCAAGTGCTTTACATTTATTAGCTTGTTGAGTCCTCATCAATCCTAAGAGAAAGGATTATTATTCTCATTTTATAATTGAGGAAGCTGAGACTCAGAGAGGTTAAATAACTTGCTCAATATTACACAGCTAGTAAGTGGCAGGGCCAAGGATTTCTTAGGTCCACCTGACTCCAGTTGCTTAGGGTTTGGGGGCAACTGCTTTACTCCCTAAGAAGGATTTCCTTGGACAGGGCAGCTTCTGTGGTGTGAGCACGCGCATGTGTCTATTGGCTGCTGGTAGTTGGGTGTAAGTGGGAAAATGCTTTCAATGGTATACGCACAGGGAGATCTAATGTATTTTTAGATTTAGATTTAGATCTAATGCACATAAGATTTTTCCAGTTGTGGAGTCTCTGCTTCTGGTGGACAATAATGGGGAGGCAATACCACTTCCCTGTTTTGTAAACAGCTTTCCCATATGGGACCCATTGGGATTGCTGGGAACACTTGTCTGTACCAGTCCTGTGTTATTTAATGGACTCATCTATTTGCACCTTTCCTCCTCCCTTCTGGATGTGGCCTCTGAGTGACTTGCCTCTTCCTTTTGCAATCTACCTGGAAGGATTTTTGGACCATGCACCCCTGTTTCCCCACTAGAATTGACACAGATTCCTGGGAGAGGTGGCTGGAAACAGCCAGCTTGTCAGGACAACATGCAGTGACCTCTCTGCCTAGACTTTGGGGCACTGAGGAGAGCTGAGGGGTCTGGGGCACAGACCGGGAGAGGCCCCACTCCCTGCCCAAGCCGTAACGCCTGGGCTCAGAGAGCTCAGCACCGCAGGCCTTGTGGGCTCTCATTCCCTTTGGCACAGGGATGATTTGGGGTGGGGTGGGGTGGGGGTTGTGGTCACTGCTGCGTCCTGGCAGCCATGCTGGTAGCAGGCTTGCTGATGCCATTTTCTGACACCGAGACATTTTTTCTACCGCACTGTGTTGAACGAGCTTGTAGGTGGGAATGCTGCTCAGGAGAGTTCTTACATTTCTCCCAGGTGCTGGGGGAGGGAGGGGCTTGGTGCCTGGGAAATGTGACCCTCTCCCAAAGTCAACGTGAGCTGACAGGGCAAGAAGTGCATCTGATGTGAGGGTTATTCACCACGTAGAAAAGCCTTACCTGATGATAGCTTGTTGCAGCAAAACCAACTGAAAACTTCATGGGGATGATTGCCATGCCTTTCTTCTTCCAGTAATTCTTCTTGTTAAACTCTTCCACTTGCATTCTCCTGTTGTGAAAGGAAGACTTGTCCAGACACTCATTCCAACATCTGATCAGGGGCTCAGGGCTGAACGCTTGTTTGTAGATGGTTTTATCAACTATTTTGTACATGTTTTTCTCCCTAATCTGAAATGGGTGAGAAGTTGAGTTGATAGTTTATGGTAAGACAGAAACTGACTGCAAAAGAGAGACTTGAAAAGCTTCCCCATTAAAACACAAACTTTGGTGGGGAGAAGACAGGGTGCTGCTTCTTTCTTTGAACAGCATGTGCTTTTGTAAAAATAATGGGAGTTAGGGGCGCCTGGGTGGCCCAGTCGGTTAAGCATCTGCCTTCAGCTCAGGTCATGATCCCAGAGTCCTGGGATCGAGTCCCATGGCAGCTCCCTGCTCAACGGTGAGCCTGCTTCTCCCTCTGCCTCTGTCCCTCCCCTGCCCTCCCCGATTGTGCTCTCTCTCTCTCAAATAAATAGATAAAATCTTTAAAAAAAAAAATAACGGGAGTTATTTCTCATCTCTTCTTCAATGTACCAATCAGGGTTTCTCCCTCCTCAAGCGGAGGGTAGCGGTAGTAACTGGTCCCTGGAGGGCAGCAGGATGGAGAGGCTGAGGGAAGCAGATACTCCTTCTTTCCCACAAGGTTCAGAGGATGAGGAAGAGCTGGTAGATTGTATATAAAAGCAAGGGTTTATTATCATAACTGAAGATTTGTTCTGATACAGAGGAATAGCATTGCAGCTAGTAACAAATAGCAGATCTACTCTAAGCCTTCTGATTGCCTCTGGAATGTGTGGTCAAATCTTTTTAAAAATGTATTTGAATATGGGGTGTTGTATGTCCTGGAAGCATGCAAGATTTGATAAAGGAGAGCCCACTGAGATGTGCTCAGGAAGTCTTCATTCTCCCCATTTCGCTCTAGTAACATTAAATAATTATCATTATCAGCAGTAACATTGGAATAATACCATCCAGTTTATGGAAACAAATGTTTTAACAAGTGCTAGCTCATTTGATTCTTGCAGGAACCCTGTGTGGTGAGTCATATCATCCTTGTTTCATAGATAAGGAAACTGAACCACAAAGAGGTTGCCTCTCCTTGCTGGAGCCGCTCCATTTGCCTGGATTACCTTCCTATTATCTGTGCCTATTATTCTTCAAGGCCTATCTTAAGTGTCATCTTCTCCAGAAAGTTCTTGCTGACTCTCCTCCCCGCAAGCCAAAGTGATGTCTTTCTCCCTTGTACTCATAGAACACTTTATGTGACTTCTCTAGGATAACTATGTTCTTCCTGGTACCATATGTAGGTGTTCTCCTGTGTGTAGGAAGTACCCTGACAATCACAAACCTGCTGGTCCTCTCTGTTGAACTTGGGGGCCAAGGGGTTCAAAGGGCAATATATACTGGGGAAACAGGGAAGAGAAGTGTAAAAAGTAGGCTAGGGCCTAATTGAAATGTGTGAAGGCTAGAAAGCTGTTATTAATAATTATCTCAGTTGCCAGTGGCCTGCCTCTCTCTGGCCTAGCATCCTGTCTATACTGTGCACCTTCCAGGATACTGTACAAAATAATATTTTTGGAGGGCATCTTTTGGCAGTATATCTCTCAAAAATTTCCAAGTATACTGGCAATTCCACTTCTATAAATTTATCCTTCAGATATATACAATAGGGCAAAAATACATCTATATTTTGGTCTATCTGTACCAAGATGTTTCTTGCAACATCATTTTAATAGCCCAAAATGGGTAACAACATAAATGTGTATCATAGTGGGGTGGCTAAATAAATTATGGTAAGTCCCTATTACATAATGCTATTCAGTTATGAAAAAGAATGAAGTGGATCATTCTATTGACACAGGAAGATAACCGTGGCCTACTCAAGCAGAAAAAGTATGATATGCTTATCATGGTCCCATTTTGGTAACTAATTCTCTATGTACACACACACACACACACACACATAATACATCAATGTTTACATATGTGTGTATGAATCTAGAGGCCTGGAACAATAAACATAGAATTCTTAACAATGGTTACCCTTGATCAATAGGGATGATGGGATGAAAAAGGGGACGTTCACTTTTTATTTTAATTCCCTCAGTGTGGTTAGAATTTTAAAAGAAGCAATTATTTTTGTACAAATTAGAAAAAAGAAAGAAAGAAACAGAAAGTTGTTTGCATAAGGATGTAGGAAGATAGTGGAAAGTCATTTCTTTCAGGTAGCACTTAATTTACCTCAAATTCTGAGCTGGGGCTAATTTGAGTGGTTCTTCTAGGGTCTTTCCTTGGGTAGCTAGTTTCCTACCTCATCTGATTCTTCACCAACCTTGGTTACGATCTTGATTACAACCTTACCTTTTCTGACAGAAGGCCACATTTGGCTGCTACAGCTGTGATGCAAGATTCTGTTATCAGGGTTCCTTGTGGGAAGCCAAATCCACGAAAGGCTGTATTAGATGGTAGATTTGTCATGCATGCACGGCCCCGGAACCTGAGGTGGCGGATTTTATATGCATTTTCTAGCTTTAATATGAGAAATTCTGTTACCTAAAGTGAAAGCAGATATTAATATATATTGGACAATACTTTGTTTTTTTTTCTGTAAAAGTCAAGTTCAGAGTCTAACTGCTTGTGGAACTTGGGTAAGTACTTGAAGAAAAATGCTCTGTAAAGACTCATCTAGAGGGGCGCCTGGGTGGCTCAGTTGGTTAAGCGACTGCCTTCGGCTCAGGTCATGATCCTGGAGTCCCTGGATCGAGTCCCGCATCGGGCTCCCTGCTCAGCAAGGAGCCTGCTTCTCCCTCTAACCCTCCCCCCTCTCATGTACTCTCTCTCTCTCATTCTCGCTCTCTCAAATAAATAAATAAATCTTTAAAAAA
>NW_027724309.1:0-317 GCF_054177405.1 Leptonychotes weddellii | reverse complement strand
GGGATCATGACCTGGGCCGAAGGCAGACGCTTAACGACTGAGCCACCCAGGCGCCCAATATATTATCTTCTTTTTAGGAAGAGTTGCCTTTTTCAGTGACAGGCAGTTGAACTGTGGACAAATATTTTTGATCCTGTCCAGTTTGGTTTTATTTGTTGTCAGAGCAAACCTATTTGATTTTTGTTCTTGGTCCAGTGTCATGGTCCTTGCTCTAGGGGTGTGGTCTATAACCCAAGGTGTCACCTTGTTGAGATTTCAAGCAAATATCTAAGGTGCTCAGTGAAGTCTCTCCATGTTGGCTTGGCCAGAGATCCAAT
>NW_027724308.1:0-317 GCF_054177405.1 Leptonychotes weddellii | reverse complement strand
CACCAGCAAGTAATCTGTCTAGTCCTCAAACTTCTTCCAAAACTTTAAAAATTTGCATTCATCAGAAGCCAGTACAAATTTACCCAAGTGTCTGGACAATAAGAATCCATCTGGAAGGGCGCCTGGGTGGCTCAGTCGGTTGAGCGACTGCCTTCGGCTCAGGTCATGATCCCAGGGTCCTGGGATCGAGCCCCGCATCAGGCTCCCTGCTCCGCGGGAAGCCTGCTTCTCCCTCTCCCACTCCCCCTGCTTGTGTTCCCTCTCTCGCTGTATCTCTCTGTCAAATAAATAAATAAAATCTTTAAAAAAAAAAAAAA
>NW_027724307.1:0-317 GCF_054177405.1 Leptonychotes weddellii | reverse complement strand
TAAGATCTGTGGTTATTTTCCCCCAGATTTTCTTCTCCTTTATCTGTGCCTGCGGCATGGACGTTACACACGGGGACACATGCGTAGTTAGCACCCAGACTGTTTCCCTTTACTTTCTGTTTCTCTACCCCGTTTTGGTATTTCCAGGGGAGTTTTTCTGATCTTCCAGGTTACTCTCTTGTTCCTCAGTATTATTCCATGTGCAAATTCATCCACCTGCCAGTTACTTATTCTGATTTTATAATTTCCACATTTACGGTCTTGACTTGGTTATTCTTGAACTGTGCACAGTTTGATGTGATCACGGGGCGTGGAGG
>NW_027724306.1:0-317 GCF_054177405.1 Leptonychotes weddellii | reverse complement strand
TTTATGCAATGAAATTATTAGATATTATTTATGTATTTATATAGTTTAAATATTTCTATATATTTATTTTCATTAATTCTTATTTAGAAAATTAAATGTATTATTTGTCAATCTTTTGATAGAGGAACAACATACCCTTTGCCTTCTTGTTTCTTACCTTTTTTTTTTTTTGAGATGTTACGACCATTTTTTAAAATTTTATTATGTTATGTTAATCACCATACATTACATCATTAGTTTTTGATGTAGTGTTCCATGATTCATTCTTTGCTGAATAACACCCAGTCAGTGCTCCATTCCATATGTGCCCTCTTTAA
>NW_027724305.1:0-317 GCF_054177405.1 Leptonychotes weddellii | reverse complement strand
CTTGGAATCCTAGAGGGGGACCTGGGGAACCAATCGGAATGTCAATCCATGGACTTTGCTCTTGGAATCCTAGGGGGGGACCTGGGGAATCCATCTGGAATGCCAATCCATGGACTTTGCTCTTGGAATCCTAGAGGGGGACCTGGGGAACCAATCTGGAATGCCAATCCATGGACTTTGCTCTTGGAATCCTAGAGGGGGACCTGGGGAACCAATCTGGAATGTCAATCCATGGACTTTGCTCTTGGAATCCTAGAGGAGGACCTGGGGAAGCAATCTGGAATGCCAAGGGCCACTCCATTCCGCCTCCCTCAAGG
>NW_027724304.1:0-317 GCF_054177405.1 Leptonychotes weddellii | reverse complement strand
CCGCCCACCAATCGCTGTGGACAGGGGAAAGGGGCTCTCTGATTGGCCAGAGCTGGGTCACGTGCCACCTCGGCAGCAAAGACGGAAGGGGGGGCCAACGGTGCTCCAATCGTATGAAGGGCTTCTCTCCAGGGGAGGGGCTCCCGGAAGCAGAAGAAGGGCGGACGCAAGCGTGGATTGCCAGGCAAATGGCCCTCTATGGTAAACTGGGAGAACGTGTCCCCAGAGTCGGGCCCTGGGGTCGGAGCAGGGTGGGGTCCAGGGTGGGGTCTCTGGTGCAGCCCTGGGTCGGAGCGGGTGGGGTTCGGGGTGGGGTC
>NW_027724303.1:0-317 GCF_054177405.1 Leptonychotes weddellii | reverse complement strand
TGTTTAAATGTAGCATGACTGAAGTTATCAAAACATATAGGAGGAAGGGCTTGATTCTGACTGGTCAGAATGAGGGCACAAGAACAGAGATCTTGGGGAAAAGGTGTCAGGGCATGATACTTAAAGAATGAATAGAAGCATCTCAGAAAGAAAGGGAGTACCAGGGGAGCATAACAGAGGAAACAGGTGGAACACAAGGCATCAAAGACGTGGAAGATAATGATGTGTGGGGGAGATGCTGGTGAGCATCCTGATTATCTGATATATTGAAACACGGGCATTCCTAGGAAGAGTAGAGGCAATATAACATGTTACAA
>NW_027724302.1:0-317 GCF_054177405.1 Leptonychotes weddellii | reverse complement strand
GTCCACATCCTCTTTGCCAGAAGAGCGTCTGCGCTCACTCCTCTCGGTATGACTGTCTCTGGGACTATGGGGGTGGTCCTCAACATTTTCCTGAACGTCCGCTCCCCACCTTCTGCACTGTTCTCATCGAGTGAGTCTGAAGGCTCTGGTCGAGGTCTGGGGGCTCCTTCCAGGAGTGGGATTTTTGCGTCATGCTGTGTCCTCACCACAGTATCCCGCCCCCCCACCTCGCCCGGCCAAACCCCTCATTCCTCAACACAGCTTTCGCCCGCCCTGTGAAACCAACAGCTCTGGAGTTGATGGTTCTCTCTGCCGAG
>NW_027724301.1:0-317 GCF_054177405.1 Leptonychotes weddellii | reverse complement strand
AGCTTTTGTAGCTAATGACCACAAACTTGATGCCTTGTAAACAACAGGAATTTATCTTGCACAGTTCTGGAGGCCAGAAGTTCAACATCAGTTTCACTGGGCTGAAATCAAGGTGTCTAGAGACTCTGGGGGAGAATCCATTCCTTGTCTCTTTCAGCTTCTAGTAGCAGCCTTCATTTCTTGGCTTGTGGTCACATCACGCCAGTCTGTGCCTGCACTTTTCCAACACCTTCTCTTCTCTGTATGTGTAGCCTCCCTCTACCTCTATCTTAAAAGGGTGCTTATGACTGGATTTAGAGCCCACCTGGAAAATCCAG
>NW_027724300.1:0-5200 GCF_054177405.1 Leptonychotes weddellii | reverse complement strand
GTCAAAGGCAGATGCTTAACTGACTGAGCCACCCAGGTGCCCCAAAAAAAATCTTAAAAAATAATGTGATCGCTAAAAAGAAAGTATTCAGTGAAAAGGTTACCGCTTTGATGATAATTATTTCCAGTAACTTTAGAGCACAGTAATCTCACTGTGGAGATATAGTCTAAGGACAAAAAGAATTGCAGAGAAATCTTGATGGTTTTTAATATAGTTTTACCATCACTACCATCAACTTTAGAACATTTTTGTCACCCCCCCAAAAAACTGATATCCATGTAGCAATCACTCATGTTTTCCCTCAAACTTCCCCAGCCCTAGGCAACCACCTATTTACTTTCTCTGTGGATTTTCCTATTCTACCAAAAATCATTCTCTTTTACAGATAGAATCTTAGGTATTTATGAGTGAAATGATATGGGATTTGCTTCAAAATAACCCAGTGGTGGCTGGGAGCAAGTGGGGATAAGATTAAATTTAAAAAGCCGAATGATGACAGTAAATGAAGTTGGATAAATGCATGGAGGGAAGCATGGGTTTTAATCACACTATTTGCCTTACTCTTGTATGTTTGAAATTTTCCATAATTGGAATTCCTGGGTGGCTTAGTTGGTTACGCGTCTGCCTTTGGCTCAGGTCATGATCCCAGGGTGCTGGGATCGAGCCCCACATGGGGCTCTCTGCTCAGCAGGATGCCTGCTTCTCCCTCTCCCTCTGCCTGTGGCGCCCCCTGCTTGTGCTCTCTGTCAAATAAATAAAATCTTTTTTGTTAAAAAAAAATTTTGGGGGGGGGCGCCTGGGTGGCTCAGACGGTTAAGCGTCTGCCTTCGGCTCAGGTCATGATCCCAGGGTCCTGGGATCGAGCCTCGCATCGGGCTCCCTGCTCCTTGGGAGCCTGCTTCTCCCTCTGCTTCTCTCTCTCTGTCTCTCATGAATAAATAAATAAAATCTTAAAAAAAAAAAAATTTTTTCCCCATAATAAAACCAAGGTCATTTATGATGTCATAAGGAAAAGTCCCAAGGTGGACATAGGCAATATTAATTGACTCAGTGACTCAAAGAGGATCCCATTACCAACTCCGGTTCTTTCCATCTTTCTGCTCTGCCATTCTCAGCATGTCGACTTTGCCTCTTGGGCTTCCTCAAGGTGCTGACATGGCAGAACTGTTCTACACATTATACGCAGACAACACTGTCCAGAGACAATGAAAGAGGACATACTAGTGTCTTAAGGCCATTTTTGAAGGGAACTGAAGGGAACTTCCCCAGGAGCCCCCAGCAGATGTGTCATTTCTCCTTGGCCAGAATGCCCTTGCCTAATTCAGTAACACGGCAAGAGGCACGAGCCCACTCATCAAGATTCTCCCTTTGGAAGCTATATTCCAGACTTCCTGGAAGAATCTACAAATTGCAGGGTCCTGTTAACAAGCATGAAGTACTTAAGAAGATGATGGCTGTTGGGTCAGCCCCAGGAAGAGTCCAAGCAAGGAGGGCTGGTCACAGGAGCACCCCAGACACAAGGGAACAACAATTCAGGAGCTTACGAGGTTTGAGCAGATCCAGAGTGGCTTCCGCCGGCCTGGGAAGGTTCCTGTGGTCTCCCTTCTGAGAGCCGGGGTGGGTCAGCTGCTGGCGGGTCTCAGACTCTGACCCCACAACGCAGTGAGACAGCACACTCAACAACAGACCATATTTAACAGAACGGACCCATAACCTCTGCAGAAATAGGGCCCAAACAGGACTTGGTCACTAACTGCCAGCTTCCCTATTTTTTATTTTTTGCCCGTCCCACTTAGGGCCAACCGGAGAAAGCAAAATAATTCTCCCCTAAGCAATCCTAAACCTACGAGGCCCGCTTATAGCTAGGCGGTCTCAGCTTCCACACTCGACACCGGCCGCTCCCCTGCCCGCCTCTGGCCTCCGCGGAACGCACAGGATGGCTGCGGACTGCCTCGCTGTAGCGGGTTCTGGGCCGACAGCCGTTCCTAGCCCCCTTCAAGGCGTCTTCGTCCACTTCCACAGCGGGTCGAGGTGACTGAAAGGCCGACCAGGAAAGGGTGCGGCCGAGCGCAGTTCCGACACGAACCCAGGCCTCGACGCTGGTCGCAGACGCCGGCCACTCTGGCGTCGCGGCCTCGGAGAGTGAGTCGCATCCGTGAACCCGGGCTGCGGGGAGAGGCGCTCCACGGAGCACAGCCTAAGAAAAACAACTGTCCGTACCATAACACGAGCCGCTATAACGAGTCTCAGGCCGCCGCCGGGGACGAGCCACCCCCGCCCCCGACGCAGTCTGGGAGAAACGGCCGCCGCCGCAGCCGCGCTGCCTTCTGGGACTTGCAGTTGGTTGCGCCGAGCGCGCGCACTTCCGCCGCCCACCGGAAGCACCGCCATTGCCGCGCGCGCTCCGGGGAGCCTGAAGCCCGGGACCGGCGTGGAGGCTCAGCGGTGGGCTGGGCGGGGCCAGGGCGGGCCGCGGTGACCTGCGCCGCGCCGGAGGAGGTCCCTTCTCCCGCCCGGCTGCGCACGGGCGTGTCAGATGCGAGTCCCTCCGGCTGCAGAGACCGGGAGGAAGCTTGTGCAGCTGAGCGCGGCTGGATGGGATCTTGTCTGAGGTTCTCCTACTCCGGGACAGAAGCCCTCCTGCTGCAAAGGAGGCCAGGTGTTGAGGCTTCAGGCCGGCATATGGGAATCTGGGGCCTGCCCACCCAGACGCGTCTTTTTTTCCTCCCTCGGCTCGTTAACGCCGCCTACCCCGGAGGCGCTCTGTGCGGGAGGTGGTGGCCCAGAGCCTGCTGGCAGCGGCCCCGGCAAGTGAGGCTTTCTTTTCCCCAGCGTCCAGCCCAGCCTCAGAACTTGGACACGTTTTCTTCCACTGGTACGTGATCTTGAACTCAGTTTGAAGACAAAGTGCATGTTTTCCAAGTGAACAAAGAATTAGAGGCAGTCCAGGTAGAGCACCAGCAAACTCTGCGTCCACGGTGTTGAGGTCCCAGTGTTGGTTGTGTTTGTTGATACCCCATGTTAGGGGCTGGGTGACAGAGGGGCTGGAGGTGTAAAGAGCCGGGACGTGAAGCTGTCCTGTGCGTAAGGGCTTAGAGTTGGATTTCAAAGAGCCTCAGAGTAGAAGCATCTGGCTGTAGAAATAACTCAGTGCAAGAGAGAATGCAAAGGGAGTGGGAGTAGCTGAGGAGGACTCTGAGTTTCCATTTCTAGTGAGGAACTAGGATGGAGGTCACAGAGAGAATTCCTGGTCACCCAGATGTGTTGAGTTGAGGAGTCTATGGGATGTAGGGCTGGAAATAGAGGAGGAAGTGGCAGTGGCAGGGAGGTCTGGGCTGAACATGAAGCCTGGGGCAGCACTTGAGACCCCACCCCACAGGCAGGGAAAGAGCGAACTGGAAAAGGAAGGAGAAAGCAGCCTCCGCCCCAGCCCTGCAGACCGAGGGACCCTGCCACACCAGCCCCTTCTCAGGTCCAGCATGAGGAATAGAAGGGGGCTTTTATGTTCAAGTATAATCGATGTGACTAAGTCTACTGTGTCCTGTGTGTCAGTATGACATTGAGCTCTATAAATGCAACTCATTCAATCACAGCAGCACCATGACACAAGACCAGCTATTGTCCCAGATGTCTACAGAAGAAGAAACTGAGGCCTAGGGAGGTTAAGGAGGTCTGTTTAAGAACTAGGAATTACAGGGCGCCTGGGTGGCTCAGTTGGTTAAGCGACTGCCTTCTGCCCAGGTCATGATCCTGGAGTCCCGGGATCGAGTCCCACATCGGGCTCCCTGCTCAGCGGGGGGTCTGCTTCTCCCTCTGACCCTCCCCCCTCTCATGCTCTCTCTATCTCATTCTCTCTCTCAAATAAAAAAAAAAAAAAAGAAGGACTAGGAATTACAGAGGCAAGTGGTGGAGCTGGGACTTTGAAAGCAGGGTAGCTTTCCCAGCCCTTGCCCTCAGATTCCTCCAGACAAGGAAGGAGAGGCTGGGAGGGTGGAAATGGTCACAGGCAGTAGGAGACTGCCCAGGGATGGGCAGGAGTGTCAGAACAAGACGGATAGATATAGAATCTTGGTCAGCTTTCTTGTGTGTGGTGTACATTTGTAGTGTGTGTGTTTAGGAGTGAGAGGGCAGAGAGAGGATGGACAGGGTGAAGACGGGGGTACTGGAGTGTTGGCGGCTCTGAGGGCCTAGCTGTGAGGAACAGGAGCATGGAAGTAGCTGGGCGGGGGGGAGGGCACTGGGATGCAGGAGTTTACTTGATCAGAAGGAAAGTCTCTCCCCTGAGAAATTGAAGGGAGCCATTTGGGACGGTGTGGGCTTAGAGGAGTCTGTGTGCCAGGAAGGTGGTGAAGTCTACGGCCATTGATTGGAGTGAATTAAGAGGCAGTTTTATCTGCACAGATCAGATAATAGTGAGAGGGGCGGGAAGGGTGAGTGCGAACATGGATTGGTTGCTGTGGGTGCAATAGAGACAGTCTCATACCACCTAGGACTCAGAAACCATCAGGGTCAGGCAGAGAGGGTGGCCAGTAGCCTGAGGCAGATTGTGCAGAGCTCTTGAGTGAGAGAGGCTGAGAGGTGGGTCCTTGATGGAGGATTCAAGAAAGAGGGCAAGGGCAGTGGGCTGGGCAAGGGTGTATCAGAGGGAGAGGCAGAGAACCAGGATGGCAGTGTGCTCAAGGCAGTGGGCTGTAGAGCTCCTGGCTGCCTCGTCCTCAGCCATGAGGCCTTGACTAAGTTTTATTCAAGCTCTTTCTGCCTCAGTTGCCTCATCCACAAAATGGGGACAATACGGTTTATTTTCCCTGGGCAAACCAAACAGTTCTATCTAGCACACAAGTGTGTAAATAAAAAACTGTATATACAATTCAGCTTGACATTATATTTTAAATAATTTAAACTTATATAAATTTTATTTTATATTCTAATTTATCTCCTTAATCAGTCAAATTCTAAAATATAGGTTGACGTAGGACACCTGGGTGCCTCAGTCGGTTAAACATCTGCCTTCGGCTCAGGTCATGATCCCAGGGTCCTGGGATCAAGTCCCACATTGGGCTCCTTGCTCGGCAGGGAGCCTGCTTCTCCCTCTGCCTGCTGCTTCCCCTGCTATGCTTTCTCTCTCTCTCTCTGACAAATAAATAAATTTAAAAAAATAAATAAAATGTAGGTTGACGTTTCCCATGTGGTTTTTCTCATC
>NW_027724299.1:0-317 GCF_054177405.1 Leptonychotes weddellii | reverse complement strand
GTGGTGGCTCCAACATAGGAACTTTGGGGGGGCGGTTCAGTCCAGAGCAGACCTCTTCTTTGCACCCCGACCCTGCAATGCTGAAGGATGTGATTGGTGGTCTGAAGGAGAGATGATTAAAAACATGAGTTTCCTTAGGACCTAATTTCAAAGTTTTGGCTCAAAATAAAATTTAAAAAATACAAGGCAAATCTCTTTTTTACCCCATTTATCCCCATCCCATGCCCTCGCACCTGAAAGGAAACCGTTTCTATTAATTTATATGTAGTCCTCTTGTTTGCTTGTGCAAATAAAGGAAAATACTTATTCTTATATCC
>NW_027724298.1:0-317 GCF_054177405.1 Leptonychotes weddellii | reverse complement strand
CCTTTGGTGCCTCTGCACTGCTAATGAAGAAAGAGACGGGCAACTGGACCCTTCACCCTTCTGCCCACACCCCTGTCACCCGGGTTCTCGCAGCCCCCGGTGCCCAGCCTCGTCCCCGTTCTGCCCCTCACTCTCTTTCTGACTGGCCATTGTCTCAGTTTCTCTCTCTCTCCTGCTCTCATTCTGTCTCCCCATCTTTCTTTCTGTTTCGGTGCTCCGCATTACCCCTGCCTGCCCCCGGCTGGGGGTGGGCACACGTGAGTTCTAGATTGCTGACTCAGGCCATCTAACCACACTCTCCCCAGGATTCGCTTTCC
>NW_027724297.1:0-317 GCF_054177405.1 Leptonychotes weddellii | reverse complement strand
GCACACGTGTGCACACACAACCATGTACGCACGTGTGTGCGCACACAACCACGCACGTATACGCGTGTGCGCACACAACCACGTACGCACGCGTGTGCACACACAACCACGCACGTATATGTGTGTGAGCACACAACCACGCACGTATACGCGTGTGCGCACACAACCACGTACGCACGCGTGTGCACACACAACCACGTACACACGCGTGTGCACACACAACCACGCACGTATATGTGTGTGAGCACACAACCACGTATGCATGTGTGTGCGCACACAACCACGCATGCACGCGTGTGCGCACACAACCACGTACG
>NW_027724296.1:0-317 GCF_054177405.1 Leptonychotes weddellii | reverse complement strand
GAGGCACAAACGTTCCCCAAAGATCATGCAATCGGGAAGGAATGAAATCAAAATCCAAAGCCTCTCTTCTTTATCCAGGGAATGAAGTCAGAGAAAATGACTAACAGGCATGTGGAATGGCCTTTATATGTCCGAGTATCAAATAAAAATAGCAAATATTTCTACAAATGAGAGATCTTAGGAAGGAAATCCTAGAGCAGGGGACCAATATTCCACTGATTTATTTATCACATAGTTTTAAGCTTAGAAAATACTCCCCCCCACACACACCCACTTCCCCACTCACCCACACTGTGCACTGTTACCATTGTTCATTC
>NW_027724295.1:0-317 GCF_054177405.1 Leptonychotes weddellii | reverse complement strand
TATGCTCTCCTTTAAACAGAATAAAAAGGAATTCTTAATGTTAACAATAAGAAACTTACAAATTTTACTAGTTTAAAAATTAAAACTATACAACAAATAATTACACAATTAAAAAGACAAGCCACAGACTGAGACAAAAAATAGATACTAAGAAGTATTTACTCAAGAAAGAACTGGCATCAAGAATTTATGAACACCTGTAAGTTAAAACGTAAATGACAGACTATACAACTGAAAGGGGGGGGAAAAAAGGTTGAGGGCAAGATTCTTCACGACACCAGTAATACCAGTAAAAAAGGAAATGCAAATTAAATTTT
>NW_027724294.1:0-317 GCF_054177405.1 Leptonychotes weddellii | reverse complement strand
CTACAGTACCATGTAAAGCATTTAATACTTGTCACTCAAGCCCAATGTCTGGGATCTGGGTTTTGAAATCATCGCTGTGCCAGCACTGGAGGAACCTCTCCTTAACTGTGTTTGACCCCTGGAACCAAGGACTTTTCCATTTCTGACCATTCATGGGCTTTCTAAGAGCAGGGCTGGTCATGGCCTCTTTCAAACAAAACCCCTGCAACATTCCCAGATTGGCTAGATATCCACTTATAGCAAAGAACTTTAACCATATCCAGAATGGGGGTTCAGACTTATAGCTCCATGTCTGATATCCTGAGGGATTGCACAGT
>NW_027724293.1:0-317 GCF_054177405.1 Leptonychotes weddellii | reverse complement strand
GTACGCGAGCAGCCCCAGTGGCACGTCGACCCACCCACCCCTAGCATCTCTCTTGCTCGTTTTTCACACTCTCCCACATCCAGGCCACTGGTCAAGTCCTCCTGGCTCTCCACGCTGACCTGGGCGCCGCCGGGCTCTGGCAAGGCCTCCTCCAGGCCTGAAACGACAGATGGGTCCATCTCCCACCGGGCCCCGAGGGACCTGGGCCTGACAGCCCACGGCCGCTCTACCCACGGCCAGGACCCTGAAGCCTCCGGTGGGGACAACCCCGAGCCCTGGTCAGGACCGCACGGCGCCAGGGGAGGAGCCAAGGACCC
>NW_027724292.1:0-317 GCF_054177405.1 Leptonychotes weddellii | reverse complement strand
CAGTACAAATTTACTACCTTACGGTTCTGAAGGTCAGAAATACAAAGTGGATCTTGTGGGGCTAAAATCAAGGTGTCACAGGACTGTCCTTTTCAGGAGGCTCTAGGGGGGAATCTATCCTTTGCCTTTGCCAGGGTTTAGAGGCTGCCCACATTACTTGCCTCGTGACTTTGGTTTTTACCATCATCTTCTTCTCTCCCTTCTGCCTCCCTCATGAAAATATCCTTATGTTTATATTGGGCCCATGAAGACCATCCAGTATACTGACCCCATCCCAAGATCCCTAAATGAGTCACATCTGCGAGGCCCCTTTGCCG
>NW_027724291.1:0-317 GCF_054177405.1 Leptonychotes weddellii | reverse complement strand
TTTTAAGAAGAGTTTTGATGCAACTAAAACAAATCCCAGCTGGAGTTTGGCAACAAGTAAGGAATAGAAAACCGGAAGGGCATAACGAATAAATGTCAACATCAGTTAGAAAACTGACTTTGAGTTAATGATCCATTATCACATTTCTTGCTTTGTTTTTAGTGAGTTTTAAAAAGCTTTAAATAAAACAAATATCTCAAACAGCAGACTGGAAAAGAGGAACAAACCAAAAAGAGAAAATACCAATAAGAGGCACTTTAGAAATTGAGGTCCAAATGGTACCTTCCTGGCAGGATTAGGGGCTAATCTGGACAGGA
>NW_027724290.1:0-317 GCF_054177405.1 Leptonychotes weddellii | reverse complement strand
GGAGGATGGGTTAGCCTGGTGGTGGGTATTGAGGAGGGCACATTCTGCATGGAGCAATGAATCATGGAACACTTCATCTAAAACTAATGATGTAATGTATGGGGATTAACATAAGAATAAAAAAAAATAAATAAAATAAAATAAAAAATAAAATAAAATAAAATAAATACTAATGATACAATCTGAACCAACTTCTTTTGGGGATGACTTTCAATATGAGCAAAAGAAGGCTTCAAAGTTCAATCCAGTCATTATTTAGGGAGAAAGAGAGAGAGGGGGGAGAAAGAGAGATGCTGATCATATAAGTTCTGCAGATT
>NW_027724289.1:0-5201 GCF_054177405.1 Leptonychotes weddellii | reverse complement strand
GGTAAGAGAATATAAAAAAGCAGAGATATGAGGTCAGAGACAGCTTGGGGCTGGGGGTTGGAGGGCTTTGGGTACCCGTATAAGAAGTCTGGGATTATGGGGTTGAGAACAGGAACCCACTGCACATGAGCAGAGTGATATGTGATAGTTGAGTTTTCTGATGATTAATCTTCCGACAGTGAGACAGTAAAGAGACACAAAATATACTTAGGAAACCATGCAGTAACTCCAGTGATGAAGGTCTGTACCGGGGTGGTAGAAATGGGCTGAAAGGCACGGAACCAAGAGAAGTCACAGAGGGGCAACACTAGACCTGGGCATTAAATTTGATGTAAGGTAGCGGTTCTCAAATGGGAGTGATTTTGCCCTCCACTCCCACCCCAGGGGACATTAGATGATGTCTGGAGTCATAGTTGGTTGTCATGACTCAGGGAGCTGCTATTGGCATTTTGTGGGTAGAGGGTAGCGATGCTGCTGAATATCCTAGAGTGCAGGGGGGAGCCCAGAACAACAAAGAACTACCCAGCCTAAAACGTCAACAGTGCTGAGGCTGAGAACCCCTAAGGTAAGGGAAGCAGGAGAGAGGACACAGATTACGCCACTTCTTAAAAGGACACTGCCTAGAAGGAATGTTGGACCACTCCAGGAGGACTGCACACTCCATTCCTAAAGGCTGCCCCCCCAACTCATGTTCTTTGTGTCTTTCTTTTTTTTTTTTTTTTTTAAATTTTATTTATTTTATTTGAGAGAGAGAATGAGAGAGAGAGAGAGAGCATGAGAGGGGGAGGGTCAGAGGGAGAAGCAGACTCCCTGCTGAGCAGGGAGCCCGATGCGGGACTCGATCCAGGGACTCCAGGATCATGACCTGAGCCGAAGGCAGTCGCTTAACCAACTGAGCCACCCAGGCGCCCCTTTGTGTCTTTCATGTGGCTTTTAATGTAGAGGTGTTTGGGCATCCCTGAATGACTTTCAGCAACACTGTACAGCTTCATCTTCTGCCATTTGCTGCTGCTCTCTTTACCCTTCAGAGCTCATATTCCAGAGGAGATTAATTCTCCTGCCTTTCAATCTTCTGTCCTTACCATTCCCTCTGTTCTCCATTTGGCAAACTTTTCACCTTCGGAGCTCAAGGGTGAGCTCTGTGATGTTATCCCGACACCCACAGTAGGCTCCCCTGGCCTTCCCCCATGTTCCTTCTATATATACCACCTTTCCAACAATTCTTGCATACTGTATTTGGGGGGGGGGGGCATTTATCTCTCCATTGAGTGGGAAGCCTGCTCCTTCCACTCCCTTAATCTTACCTTTCACACAGCTTTTCACACTGGTTGGCAGATACGCAATTAAAAAGCAGTTGTTATATGAGATGGCTAGATAGCTATCTCCAGCACAGATGATAAGGTTTCATCCCTTTGTGATGTCTGCTCATCCCTCCCAATTTCCAGACTTTTGCCGATACCTATTTTCTATCCTACAAGAGACACTTAAGATCATTTCTCACCCTGCCCCATTCATCCAAAATCAATGTGAACTAAAACTAATTCTTTCCCCCCAGTGACTCTAAAACATAATTCTTCTCTCCAGTATCCCCAAATCTCAGAACCACCGGGCTCAAACATCACAGTGTATTTAGCCCTCTAGTTGCTCCATAGCAAGCTCCAATTTGAACGACAACAGGTAAATTCTGTCACCACATTCTCCTTCCAGTGAAAAGCGTAGTGACTCCAGCAGTATTTTGGATTCCAATGTTCCTCTCAGAAGCTCTCTCTTTCTCTTTTCTTCTTTTGCAGTGCTCTGGTCAAAAGCCTTGGGAGTCATCCTTGACTCTTTGGTTTCTCTTCCACCCCAGCTTCACACCTCTGGCAAATTCTGTCAGCATTAGCATTAAAATATACTTGGAATCTGGCCAGTCCCACCCTCTTCACTGCTACCACTCTGGTCCAAGGCACTCCTCAATCTCTTGTCTACACATTTGTCACGGATCTCCCTGCTTCTACTCCTGACCAACTAAAGTCTATTTTTCATAGAGCAGTTAGGGTAAATCTTCCAAAATTAGGGTGATCATATAATTTATTATCTAAACCACATCAGGACTGAAGAGGACACTACTAATAATTACCTAAAGCCAACCCATCTAACATGGAAGTTGGATCATGTCCTTGGGCTCAAAACCTGCCTGTGGCTTCTCCGCTCCAGTAAAACCCCAACTCTTACAATGGCTTCCAAGGCCTGTCAGATCTGTGAAGGGAGGGCAGGAGGGCCACTCCTATCTTACCTTCTATCACTTTCCCCCCTCACCAGGTTCTGCCTCAGGCCTTCCACACTGGCTGTGGTCTCTGCTTAGAACGCTCAGCCCCATATAGCTAGACGGCTTCTGCAGTTCCTTAAGGGACGGCTCAAGTATCATCTTACTGAAATGTTTCCCGAACAACTTATTGAAAACAAATCAGCAACCCTTTCCATCCTCACCCTGCTTTATTTCTTCCATAGAACCTATTACACATTATTTCCTGTCTGTTTCTCTCTCCTGGGATGCAAGCTCCCCAACAGCAAGGATGTTTCATTCACTGCTGTATCCTGGCACCTAACACAATGCCTGGTACATGATAAATATTTGTTGGGTGAATAAATTTATATGCTCTGTCTTTGATATTCCTTTCAAATCTAAAAAGAAAAAGAAAGGCAATAATCACAGTGACCAGGAGCCATTTGTAACTGAGAAAGTATCCAAAAATTGGCCTTTATTACCTGGGGAGAAAGGTGTCACATTTATTTGGTTGGTGAGCGCCCTGCCTGGGACAGAATGATGGGCCTCTCTTGATCTTCCCTCTCATTACTCTCCAGTGTGACCTCAGAGCAAAAGAGTCAGAACAGCTTTGTAACCTCTCGGCTTGCTCCAGGGATCTGGTAACTAGTAATCTAAGCAGAGGAGCCTCAGCATCAGTTAGGGATGTCCAAGGTTCCAGTTCTTTGGGTAGGAGGGCTGATTTGGTCTACTATGGTCAGATCCCTCTCTTGGTTGGTTAAGGACCATCAGTGATCCCAGGATAGTTCGGAGGGTTTTATGGTCTTTGGGAGTGGCGGCAGACTTTGGTACTTCTCATCTTGCTTTAAACACACTGGGCTGGATGACAGTTTTGCTCTTGGAAAGCACCTGATAGGTATCAAATGTCTTGACTCTTAAATATGCATGTGACTGACACTCCAGTTACTGCTAACCTTACATAGTATATACTGCAGATTAGAGTTGGACACAAAGCAGGTCAGTCTTCAGGGTTCAATGATCAAAAGCATCATACCACAAGTGGTCTCAATTATAAGGTGTTCTTACAGCTGAGACTCAACAGTTCCATTAAAGTGATGCTCCTCTGCATTAGGGGATCTTATGTCTACTCTGGCCCACTCATCACATTGGGAGGATGTTAAGCTCATACCAAAGAAAACCTTGGCTTCTGTATTTTTTTTTGAGACTTTCAAACTTAAGTCTTTTTTTTTTTTTAATAAGAAAAGGGAGTATAAAATGCTATAAAATAAGAAAAAATATTTTAAATTAAATTAAAATCTACATAATTGTTTATAAAGCTAAGGAAGAGGAAGAGGGAGACAGTCATGGGGGAGAAGCAAGATAACCAGAAACAGTAGGCACAGAGGTAGAAAGACAAAGAGAAAAAGAGAGGGGGGCAGGCATCAGGAGTGAAGAAAGAGAGAAAGGACATGAGGGGTGAGGAAAGAATTTCCACCATACCCAGGCATCCTCTTCTGCCAGGGGAGGGGTATCATTTCAGTTCTACTCTTCTCTAGTTTCAAACATTAAAACAAGGGACTTTATTCTGTGGCCGCTGAACTCCTTGAAACTATGTATTAGGTTGAGCCACAAATTGCCTATAGTCGACCATTTCTGAATTACAAAACTGTATTTTAATATGTATATGTGCATTTTTCTTGGGAGAAGGTCCTAGCTTCATTAGATTGTCAAGGCAACTGTGCTTCCTTCCTTCCCCCCAGTAAAGGTTTTCAGACTCCACTTTGAGAGGATCTGGCAGGGACAGTACTGACACACAACAATAACATTTAGTGGGGAAGAAAAAGCTGAGCCTTAGTTATTGTATCGCCTCCATCAGCATATTTAATTTTCCAATGTGGGTACACAAGGATAACATACAGATCTGTAAGTTTGTGAGAACAGCAAAATGAGATCTCTACTTGCTGGATACAAATAACCAGCTTTATTTGGGTAACATCTACCTGGACTTGTCTAATCTCCCATTGAAAAAAAAAAAGGGGGGGAATTAGGGATTATTTTCAAAATGATTGCTGTGCATATTCCCTATAACAAAGTGAGAAAACTATACACTGCCTAGGTAGAAGAACATACCCAAGTATACTGAATTCTCTGTGGTGTAAAAACCCCAACACTGTGAACAGGTGCATTCTACTCCTGGCCTACAAGGTGGACCAGAGTCCTTATAAGAGAAGATGTCCCCAGATTGTCCAGAGGGTTTTCCCAAAGGAGACAACAGAATTGTGTGCAGTTCTCATCAAATCCTGATGAACTTTGAGTCACAAGGAAGAATCTGTGGAAGCTGCAAACACCCCTTTCTCAAAGAAATGAGGTTCCTCAAAAAAAGTTGAATGTGCTGAGAAAACCCTCACTCCATCAAAACTCCAATCTGATGGACCCAACCAGATATAAGCCCAAACCCCCAATTTTCTAATTGTTTCCTTCAAGAATTTCCAGAATTCCAGACTCTGTTTTCCATCCGCCTCACTGATTGCTCTTTCCTGGTGTCCTCTGCTCATTCTTTGCAGAACCAGCTAAGCGTACCCAATCCTGCTACCAGCCCTTCCACTCTGACATTTGGTACAAAATCCTTCCCCTTCCAGCCCCGAACTCTTTCCATACAAGGAAGCACTTTGCTGACCTTTCCCCCCTTCCCATTATTCTCCAGAACTCACTCTTCTTTCCTGTCCTTTTTCCCCTTCAATACCCGCTGTCACCTCTCGTCCACCTTTCACCCTATCCCCAGCCCCTTGTCACTTCAGAGAAGTGACTTGACCTAACCTACCTTCATCAGGCAGTCATTGGTGGAAACAAGAGTCCCTATCTCCCTAAAGCACCTTTTCGCTGTCTAGGTCTGCCTCCTTACCTTTGCAACCCCCCCCCCCCCCCCAGTGCCCAGCAAGACACAGTGCAAATAAGT
>NW_027724288.1:0-317 GCF_054177405.1 Leptonychotes weddellii | reverse complement strand
GGTGCAACCACTGGAGAATTAGTACGATGAGTCCCAAAAATATTAAACATAGACTCACCGCGGGGAAGAATGAAGTGGGGGAAATCGGAGGGGTAGACAAACCATGGAGTGGTTCGTCATGGACTCTGAAAAACAAACTGAGGGTTCTAGAGGGGAGGGGGGTGGGAGGATGGGTTAGCCTGGTGGTGGGTATTGAGGAGGGCACATTCTGCATGGAGCACTGGGTGTTATGCACAAACAATGAATCATGGAACACTTCATCTAAAACTAATGATGTAATGTATGGGGATTAACATAAGAATAAAAATAAAATAAAA
>NW_027724287.1:0-317 GCF_054177405.1 Leptonychotes weddellii | reverse complement strand
ATCGAGTCCCGCATCGGGCTCCCTGCTCGGCGGGGAGTCTGCTTCTCCCTCTGACCCTCCCCCCTCTCATGCTCTCTCTATCTCATTCTCTCTCTCAAATAAATAAATAAAATCTTTAAAAAAAAAAAAAAAAAAAAAGTCAAACTATCTTATCATTGTTTTTGTAAGTTCTATGTATTCTGGTTATAGTCCTTTCTCAGATAAATGCTTTGCAAATATTTTCTCTCAGCCTGTGTCTTGTCATTTCATTCTTTTAAGAGTATCTTTCAGAGAACAGGAAAAATTAATTTTATTAAGTTAAATTTATCAATATATTT
>NW_027724286.1:0-317 GCF_054177405.1 Leptonychotes weddellii | reverse complement strand
GAGTCCCACATCGGGCTCCCTCCTTGGGGGGAAGCCTGCTTCTCCCTCTCCCACTCCCGCTGCTTGTGTTCCTGCTCTCGCTATCTCTGTCTCTGTCAAATAAATAAATAAAATCTTTAAAAAAAAAAAACTAATGATGTAATGTATGGTGATTAACATAACAATAAAAATACTTTAACTCATTCAAACTAAAAAAAAACAAAAAAAAGAGCATTCAACTAGTTGGATGAGGCTCACCCACATTATCAAAGGAAATTTCCTTTCCTTAAAAATCAACTGATTGTGGATACTAATCACAACTACAAAATACCTTCACA
>NW_027724285.1:0-317 GCF_054177405.1 Leptonychotes weddellii | reverse complement strand
GGGACCCAACAAGCGGCAGATCCAGGGAGACTCACCTTCCTCCCCCAGGAGGAGCGGCATGGGTGCGCACCGCAGGGATCTGCTGGGTTTGGAGACTCCACCTGGGGTCGGGTGCCACAGATAGAAACGCGCGGTCACAAGCCAGGTGAGCACGGAGTGTGGCCGGAGACCAGGGAGACGGGAGTGACTGACGGTATTCTCTGGGGGCTCACTGAAGAGCGGGGCCCCGAGTTCTCGGCTCCTCCAGGGTGGAGATTGGGAGGCCACCATTCTCACTCTCTGCCTCCAAAGCTGTACGGAAAGCTCACAGGGAACAA
>NW_027724284.1:0-317 GCF_054177405.1 Leptonychotes weddellii | reverse complement strand
ATGCAGGAAGGGAGCAGTTCTATGGGTATTTATCTATTTCTCCCCCCTTGTAGAACCAACTGTGCTTTGTTTCTTTTTCGGCACTTCTAGACTTTTTCTCAAAGCTTCTGGCTGACAACACAGCTGTGCTGCGGGCCGTGTAGACACGGGGTGCTGGGGGCTCAGCGCATCTACAGCCAGTCCAGGAAACTCCCTCGGATCCATCCCGGAGCTCTTCCCTTACTCTTGCGCCCACGTGGATGCCGTGTCATCTGCCTGTTGGATCAGGGAAGGAACGAGACAACCACAGGCACTCGTGCCAAAGGGGTTGGTGTGTG
>NW_027724283.1:0-317 GCF_054177405.1 Leptonychotes weddellii | reverse complement strand
TTTATTTTATTTGAGAGAGAGAGAGTGCACAAGCAGAGGGAGGAGCAGAGGGAGGGAGGGAGAATATGAATCAGACTCCATGCTGAGTATGGAGACCTACACAGGGCTCCATCCCACAATTGTGAGATCATGACCTGAATGAAAACCAAGGGTTTGATGCTTAACCAACTAAGTCACCTGGTCTCCCCTCACTCTCACTGCTTTTATTCAACATAGAACATAGTACTGGAAGCATCAGACAAGGAAAAGAAATAAAAGGCATCCACACTGGAAGAAGTCAACCTTGCACTTTTTGCAGATGACATGATACTATATAT
>NW_027724282.1:0-317 GCF_054177405.1 Leptonychotes weddellii | reverse complement strand
ATGGGAATAGTTAGTGTTTATTGAGCATTCTCCATGAGTGGGCCATTCATGGTTCTGAGCACATTACCACAACCCATTTTATGTAGCTTCTGTTGCTCCTACTTGATAGACAATGGAACAGTCTCCATTTCTAAGCCTGTGTTTCTCTCTGTGTGAATGAAGAGTCCCACCATCTGATTTTTCAAAGGCATTCTCACCACCATCACCACCACTACCATCACCATCATCACCACCATCACCACCACGACTACCACCACGACTACCATCACCACCACCACCACTACCATCACCACCATCACCACCACGACTACCATCAC
>NW_027724281.1:0-317 GCF_054177405.1 Leptonychotes weddellii | reverse complement strand
AGAATGCAATGGTTTTGTCCATTCTACATTTAGCAAACAAAAATACATGTCTGTTCAGCTTTTGCCTAAATTCTGCTGGAATTTGCACTGGAAACACAACTTTAAAACCAAGATAAGCCACACAGAATACAAATAAAGTGCATTTTTAAGTAGCTCTATTTTACTTTGGTGGATGAAAGCTTCAAACTTTATATTAAGGTACCTGGAATTCTCCCCCCCCCAATTCTTTTTCAAACACCAAGAAAATGTGTTCACAAAATTTATAGCTATATGGACAGAATTTTTGTTTACCTAATGTAATTTTAGCCCATTTAGGT
>NW_027724280.1:0-317 GCF_054177405.1 Leptonychotes weddellii | reverse complement strand
GCTGCTCTGACCTCACCTGAAAAATTAAGACCCTACAGGATCAAACTATTTCCCAGTAACATAGCTGTGCCCCAGAACAAAGCTCAAGAAGATTTATAAGAATACAAAAATATCTAGCACCCGGGGCGCCTGGGTGGCTCAGGCATTAAGTGTCTGCCTTCGGCTCAGGTCATGATCCCAGGGTCCTGGGATTGAGCCCCACATCGGGCTCCCTGCTCAGCAGGAAGCCTGCTTCTCCCTCTCCCACTCCCCCTGCTTGTGTTCCCTCTCTTGCTGTGTCTCTGTAAAATAAATTAATAAAATCTTAAAAAAAAAAA
>NW_027724279.1:0-5201 GCF_054177405.1 Leptonychotes weddellii | reverse complement strand
ATGATGTAATGTATGGGAATTAACATAAGAATAAAAAAAAATTAAAAAAAAAAAGAATAGTAAAAAAAAAAAAAAAGGAGGGCACGTACGGCATGGAGCACTGGGTGTTATATGAAAACAATGGATCGTGGATCACCACATCAAAAACTAATGATGTCTTGTATGGTGACTAACATAACATAATAAAATTAAAAAAAAAAAAGTTTTAACCTTTTGGGGGTACCTGGCTGGCTCAGTCAATAGAGCATGTGACTCTTGATCTTGGGATTGTGAGTTCAAGCTCCACGCTGGGTGTAGAGATCACTTAAAAATAAATAAATAAGGGCACCTGGGTGGCTCAGTTGTTACGCGACTGCCTTCATTTGGCTCAGGTCATGATCCCAGGGTCCTGGGATCGAGTCCCACATCGGGCTCCCTCCTCAGCGGGAAGCCTGCTTCTCCCTCTCCCACTCCCCCTGCTTGTGTTCCCTCTCTTGCTGTCTCTCTCTCTCTCTCTGTCAAATAAATAAATAAAATCTTTTAAAATAATAATAATAATAATAAAAGTTTTAAGGCTGCCTGGGTGGCTCAGTTGGTTAAGCATCTGACTTCAGCTCAGGTCATGATCTCACGGTCCTGGGATTAAGCCCTTCCTAGGGTCCTAGGATTGAGCCCTGCATCCGGCTCCCAGCTCAGCTTCCCCTCTCCCTCTCCCTCTGCCCCTCCCCCTGCTCATCCACTGTCTGTCTCTGTCTCTCTCTCTCTCAAATGAGTAAATAAAATCTAAAAATAAATAAATAAATAAAAATAAATAAATTAGGCATCAGCTCTTTCTGCCCACGGTTCTTGTCCCCGTGCTTTAATAAAACAACCATTTTGCACCAATAAATAAATAGATAAGTAAATAAACAAATAAATGAAACTTCAAAAAATAAAAATAAAGTTTTAGCTTTGTTTAAAGTTTTTATTTAAATAATAAAAGTAAATATATATATTATCTTAATGAATTATTGTAAGGCAAACACTCTTGCCACCACTGACAAAGATTCTCTTCTCCCCTTCTACTCTAGCCAGGCTTCTCTGAGAGCTAAGCCTCCGCCTTGGCCTATAAAGACTTAAACACTAACACAGTTTCTAATAGCTCAAGTCCACATTCCTAGGATGACCCTAGCCCTACTTAAAGTGCCTTAAGGCTACCAAAAACAAGTTACTATTTGTTCCCACAAACACCAGAAGATAAGGTCCCTGTTTCCAACTCCCTGTGGCAAAGTAGGAGCCTAAGTTTGGATAAATGCCAGTTAGCAAACCCAGATGGCTTTCACATGGACCTAGCCCCTCTTCCCACTTTTTATAAGTTTTTACTTCCCTGACACTACTGCGCCCCAGCTCACTCCCTATTCCCTCATTTTCCCTTTAAAACACCCAGTCACCTCTGTATAAATCAAAATTCAGCTGAGTTCACACTGGACTTTTCCCTCTATTCCCAATAATATATTACTGATGAAAACTTTCCTAATTACCTAATGTAACGTAATCCCTACCTAGTGTGTACCATTCCTTATCTTTGATACCACCACCCACACAAAAAACTGAACTTGGCCTTCTACTGCAGAAACTCCTCTAAGCACTCTTTCTCGATCTCAGTCTCTACTCCACCCCCATAGTAGTTACTATCCTCACTCCTACATTAATCACTTTCTTGTAATATTTCATAATTTTATCATCCAAGTATATATCTATAGACACTACAGTTTAGTCTTGCCCATTTATGAAAATTTTATGGGTCTTTTAATTCTTTTTTAATCTACAGGTCCTCCTCCACTACTTTGTTTTCCTCTCAATATATCTATTTAAGAACCTATAACATTTGACCTAGAGCTTCCCCAAATAAGTGTTGCTTTAGCAAACTTGTTTCAGTTGTGTGTGTGTGTGTGTGAGTGTGTGTGTGTGTATGAGGTTGTAATGTAAGGTGTATTTCTTCTGTGGGTCATGAAATTATCTCACATAAAATTATTAGAAAAATTAAGTGCTTAATTATTTGGTCCTAACTACAAGGGCACCAGAATTTTAAAAAAAGGTAACCAGAATAACTTAGAGCAATATGAAGAAATAGAAATAAAAAAATATAGGACTTGGACTCTGCTACAAAGACTGAATGTCTGTGTCCTCCTAAAATTCATATATTGAAATCTAATCCCCAATGTGATTGAATGATTGAGGTGGGGCCTTTGGGAGGTCATAATGATGGAGCCTTTACAAATGGTATTAATACACTTATAAAAGAGACCCCAGAGAGAGACCTCACCCCTTCTGCCTATGAGGATACAGCAAGAACACAGCTGTCCATGCTCCAGAAAGCAAGACCTCACAAGACACTGAATCTGCCAGTGTCTTGACCTCAGACTTTCCAGCTTCCAGAACTGTGAGAAATAAATATTTGTTTTTTAAGCTATCCACTCTGTTTGTATTGCTGTTATATTGCAGCCGAAACAGATGAAGTCAGATCATTTCTTGAAATAGGTAGAACGAAAATCTATGAAAAAAGGGCATATCAGAAGGTAGGCAGCATAAGCAAAGGGACTTGGTCTGCTGTCAGCCTGGTAGTAGTGGTGATTTAGTTGTATTAAAACCTGTTGACATCCACCATAGAAATTCTAACTTATTTCCTACACTGAAAATAAAACCTTATTAAGGAACTTCAAGTTGTATCGGGAACTCAGCTATTCAAATTAAGAACCATAACACAGGAACCCAACCATTAGAGATTTACTAATAGAGCTTAAAGTATTATCTAGTAAGTTTCTCCCTCTACATCAAACCCTGCCCCAAGTTCCAAAATATCTAACCTAGAAGGAACTGGAATAAGTACATTAATAAAGCTGTTCTTAACACTCCCAATCTCTTCCCTCAATACTGTAACTAATACTGCCCACACCTCCACCTCCTAACTTGGAAAAAGAAAACAAACTATTTCCCAAAGGGTTAGAAAGTTCTGTGCTTTTCTATACAGCCAATATAATCAGATATTCAACAGCCAATGGAGGACCTGACTGCATGAATGTCATACTTAAAAAGCTTCTACTGTCCACCTATATTAGAAGTCCCCTCTCCCATGAAACAATAGGATGAACTCCAAGTATCTGCTTTATAATGATTAGTTGACTTTTCTACTCACATGTTTTGATCAAAGTATGTACTCTCACCCCATTTGGTAAGATAATAAAAATTTTAAGGCTGTTTTCTCAGAAAGAGAACTTTCCCTTAGAAAGTCTCTTTCACAAAGTATATCCATTTAGTACTAACTAATACTCATTAGGATCTTCAGGCACCAGGCATTTTCAAGGTGTTAGAGATACAGCAACGAATTAGACATGGTACTCACCTTGGAGGAGCTTACATACTAAGGAAGAATATGAACATATAAACAGAGAACTTCAGTATAACATAGTACGTACGGGTTTCCCCTGCTATCAAAAATATTGTGTTCCTCCGAAAACTTTCATAAACTGAAATGGCATAACGTGAAGAAGCAATTACCATTAACTTATCTGGAAAATTTTTTGAGTGTTCTTGGACCCCAGAACATAACCTCTTAGGCTTTTCTGATACCTTAGGACACATCTTGATAATGAATGCACAAAATAAGATAAAGCACAGATGCTCACAGACACAGTTCAAAGCTATGGCAGCGTAATGCTGAGATGCTGAGTGTATTTTCAGGGAAGGAGCTCGGCAGTCCCACTCTGGCAGCTGCTTGGGGTGCTCACTGCCTCAGTAACACCTCCCTGCAGAGCAAATGCTGGATGCTATTTTCACTTTTTGCCTTTTTCTAAAAGCAAAAATCCTCTTCAAATTTCAGTTAACAAAAATAGGTAGTAATCTACGCCTTTTGTGAAAGTCACGTGGTAGAACTTGAACTTTCCAAAAGTGGGGGATATCAGCACTGAAGCAAAGGTAAGTACAGGGCTCTGTGCGAAAGTCAGGAGGATCAAGAGACTTCTTGGAGAAAATGAACTGGTCTTTTAAAAACGCAAAGAAGTCAACCAAGTACAAGTAGTGAGAACAAGAGAAGCAAAGCAGGAGAGGCATAAAACAGTGTGGGGTGAAACTAACAGCAGTTTGGCATTACTAGAACGTGGGAGTGGTGAGGGTGACAAGAAATGAGACTGGGGGACCCTGGCTTCCTAAAAACCAAGCAGAGTACCATTTGAGGAACAGAAAGGAGGTCAGAGGATCTAGAATACCTGCCACTTGTGCCAAGACACTGAAGATCACTAATGTTTCTCCTCCTCATCCTCACTTCTAACTGTAAAGGGATCCTACAGGGGAGTATTCCTGGGTGTGTAGAGCTGGGGACAGTCCCCACCCGCTTTCCTTTCCAGTGTAAGGAGGATGTTGCCTCATCAAAGGTCCACATACCTTGGGGTTCCACTCAGAATCAAAGTGTGGACTTTATTGGGGCGTCCGTCACCAACTCTGATCCAGTGAGAAAAGGGAAGGAGGAACGGGAAAGCAATGGCCGCAGGAGTAACCCCCGGACAGTACACTTCAGAGACAACCCTAAACTGCAACCCCTCCGAGTCGCCAAGAGCCAAGACGCCGGAGCTGAGCAGTGGGATGCCCGGGACCCCCACCCCGTAGGAAGGACAAACCACCGCACAGCACCTGGCCCTGACCTGGGCTCCCGTTTCCCGGTCACCTCCGGGCTCCCCCACTCCCCGGCCTCTCCCGGACAGAGCCGAACTGGGAGCCCGCCTCTGGGGGTCCGCGGCTCTGTTTACCTTGGTCATTCCAACCCCCACCACGAACACCCGGCGCAGAGGCCCAGACTGTGAGGTGGCCAGAGGCATGGCTCAGGTGGTGCAGGGCGGAGGCGGGTGCAGGGGGCCCTGAAGCAGCTGACGCGAGCTTGCACAGACTGAAGCGGCGGCGACGCCAGCGATCACTCAGAGCCAGGGGCGGGGCAGGAGGCGGTGAGGGGGCGGGGCAGGAGGCGGTGAGGAGGCGGGGGGGCACCCGGAGGGGAGGGGGGAGAGACAGAGAGAGAGGAAGAGAAGGGCGCTCCGCGTGCGCAGAGGCGCCGGAAGTGGCGGAAGGGAGTGTTGAGTAGTTCTTTGCCTCCGAAGTTCTGGTCCCCGGCTCAGGAGCGGGTCGGAGAAGAAGTCCACATCAAACGTCCGAAAAAAGCTTTGTAACCTAGTACAGCCATTGGGTTTTAAGTC
>NW_027724278.1:0-317 GCF_054177405.1 Leptonychotes weddellii | reverse complement strand
CTGGGTGTTGTGCACGAACAATGAATCATGGAACACTTCATCTAGAACTAATGATGTAATGTATGGGGATTAACATAAGAATAAAAAAAAAATCTGGAAAAAAAACAAAAAAACAAAAAAAAACATGAGTTTCCTTAGGACCTAATTTCAAAGTTTTGGCTCAAAATAAAATTTAAAAAATACAAGGCAAATCTCTTTTCTACCCCATTTATCCCCATCCCATGCCCTCGCACCTGAAAGGAAACCGTTTCTATTAATTTATATGTAGTCCTCTTGTTTGCTTGTGCAAATAAAGGAAAATACTTATTCTTATATCC
>NW_027724277.1:0-317 GCF_054177405.1 Leptonychotes weddellii | reverse complement strand
GCTACCTATGAGAAAGTAATGTTGATTTTTAAATCCCGTTTTTAGACGAATGTGTATGCCATTCTCAGGAGATTGCTAGAGGCTGTAAATGGGTTGAAAGACTTGTTTCTAGGGAAACGAAAGCTCTGAGGACGGGTAAAGCTGCAGAGGCTGCGCCTGTGCTTCCTAGCAGCAAGGAGAGCAGTGGGAAGGGGGAGAGGTCACCCATGACATCCTTGCTTCCCCCGGGCCATGGGCCCCTCCCCCCCACCCCAAGGAGGGGTTTTACTCCTTCTAAGTCTCTGCAGAAAGCATGCAGTTCTTTTTTTTTTATTCTT
>NW_027724276.1:0-317 GCF_054177405.1 Leptonychotes weddellii | reverse complement strand
TCAAATGCACAATGAGATAGAACCTCAAACTGGCTAGAATGACTATTACCAAAAAATCCCCCAAAATAAGTGTTGGCGAGGATGTAGAGAAATTAGAATTCTTGTACACCATTGGTGAGAATGTAAAATGATGGAACAGCTATGAAAACTAATATGGAGATTCCTTAAAAAATTACAAATAGAACTATTATATGATTCAGCAATCCTCCTTCTGGGTACCAAAAGAATTGAAATCAGGATCTCAAAGAGATCTCTGTGCTTCCATGTTTATCGCAATATTATTCACAATAGCCAAAATATGGAAATAATCCAAGTGT
>NW_027724275.1:0-317 GCF_054177405.1 Leptonychotes weddellii | reverse complement strand
ACCCCTACACACATACCACACACACACACCACACACACATCTATACACACCACATGCACACATACCACTTACACACACACCACACACACCCCTCCACACACGTCTCCTACACACACACCACACACACACACACACCACACCCCTCTACACACATTTCCTACATACACACCACATGCACACATACCACTTACACACACACACACCCCACATACCCCCTCCACCCACATCTCCTGCACAAACACATACACACACACCACACACACCCCCTCCACGTACACCTCTACACACACACCACACACACACACACACCACACACA
>NW_027724274.1:0-317 GCF_054177405.1 Leptonychotes weddellii | reverse complement strand
TACCAGGCGGGTCAGGGAGGGAAACGGAATCCAGGGGGGCCCAAGGCAGGGGGCCGAATGGAGCCCCAGCCGACACTAAGTGCCGGGGACGCAGCCGCCACTGGGCAGACACATACCAGCCCTTGCGGAGCCCACGTTCTAGAGAAGGTGGGGGCAGAGAATGAACAGGAAGCCCTCTGATGAAAACAAGCTACGGGGATGGAGCGCTGGGCGGGCTACTTTAGAGAGGCTGGCCAAGCAAGGCCTGCTGGAGGAAGTACAGCCCAGGTGGGAAGCAGAGCAAGGGCAAAGGCCCTGGGGCAGATGGGTGGTGTTGG
>NW_027724273.1:0-317 GCF_054177405.1 Leptonychotes weddellii | reverse complement strand
GGGTGAGAGAGAGAGAGGGAGGGAGGGCAGGAGGGAAAGAGAGGGTGAGGGAGAGAGGGAAGGAGGAAGGAAGGAGGAAGAGAGGGTGAGAGAGAGGGAGGGAGGGCAAGAGGGAAAGAGAGGGTGAGATAGAGAGGGAAGGAGGAAGGAAGGAGGAAGAGAGGGTGAGAGAGAGGGAGGGAGGCAGGAAGGAGGGAGAGAGGGAGGGAGGGCAGGAGGGGAAGAGAGGGTGATTGAGAGAGAGAGGGAAGGAGGCAGGAAGGAGGGAGAGTGGGTGAGAGAGAGAGAGGGAGGGAGGGCAGGAGGGAAAGAGAGGG
>NW_027724272.1:0-317 GCF_054177405.1 Leptonychotes weddellii | reverse complement strand
CATACTCATCAGTGAGATTTTAAAAGTATTAACATTTTATTAATAAATATCTATATCTACACCTCTCTATCTCTGTCTAAATATGAAGACTTTCCATTAAAAAAGTACCTGCAAGGAAGTGCACATTCAGAGGTGTTTTTTCTGCTTTTTTTTTTAGCGAGAGGGGCAAGGGCAGAGGGGAAGGGAGAGAGAGAATCTTAAGCAGGCTCCACGCCCAGCCGGAGCCCGAGGCGGGGCTCGATCTCATGACTAGAGCCAAAATCAAGAGTCATTCTCCTAACCACTTGAGCCACCTGGGCGCCCCCTCCACGAAAGGT
>NW_027724271.1:0-317 GCF_054177405.1 Leptonychotes weddellii | reverse complement strand
CACTCCCGGTCTTTCTGTGACCCCAAGGGTCCTGAGACCACACTGTCCCGGAGGGTTCCACCCCCCGCTTAGCCACCGGAGTGACGTCCCTCAGCGGAGCAGACTTTTAAAAGTTCCAATTTTGTGCTCCGCGGTTCTATCACTTGCCAGAAGCGGCCGACGGAGGCCCCTCCCCCGCCGTCTATCCTCCCGAATATCGCCTCGGATTCACTTCTCCGCACGTCCTACCTTCCAGAAAGTGGTCGCTTTTCTGTTCAGAGAGTTGTTGCTATTCCTTTCTTCGATCTCCTGTTGAGTTTGTAGGTGTTCAGAATGGT
>NW_027724270.1:0-317 GCF_054177405.1 Leptonychotes weddellii | reverse complement strand
TTTTGGACATAAACATGACAAAGAGAACTACAGCACCTGATTCCAAGAACTTCAGAAATAATTGGGATAGTGATACACTGCCCAGAGTACTTGGGATAAAGGAGAATTGAACTATTCTTTTTTTTTTTATTAAAGATTTTATTTATTTATTTGAGAGAGAGAATGAGAGAGAGAGAGAGCACATGAGAGGGGGGAGGGTCAGAGGGAGAAGCAGACTCCCTGCTGAGCAGGGAGCCCGATGCGGTACTCGATCCCGGGACTCCAGGATCATGACCTGAGCCGAAGGCAGTCGCTCAACCAACTGAGCCACCCAGGCG
>NW_027724269.1:0-317 GCF_054177405.1 Leptonychotes weddellii | reverse complement strand
GCGCGGTTAGTGCTTAATGGGGACAGAGTTTCAGTTCCGCAAGACGAAAAGCGTTCTGGAGATTGGTTGGTTGCACAACCGATGTGAATATACTTAACATTATTGAACTGTACACGTAGAAGTGGGAGGTCAACATGGTGAATTTTAAGTTACGTTTTTTTTTTTTAACCACTATTATAAAAAAAAAACAACAACAACCCAAAAACCAAAGTGAAGCTGGATGGGGACTAGCTGGTTGGGTAGCAGAAGTGAACGCTTGTGAGACCTGGGAGCCACAGTGGTCTGGGGACAGGGCAGGAGAACACACCAGGTGTTCA
>NW_027724268.1:0-5201 GCF_054177405.1 Leptonychotes weddellii | reverse complement strand
CTTCTCCGCCCGTCCTACCTTCCAGAAAGTGGTCGCTTTTCTGATGAGAGAGTTCTTGCCCTTCTTTTCTTCGATCTCCTGTTGAGTTTGTAGGTGTTCAGAATGGTTTGATCCCTATCCAGCTGAATTCCTGAGAGGAGACGAAATCCAGGTCTCCTACTCCTCCGCCATCTTGCTCCGCCCCCCCCATGCCATACAATTTATTTAGCCACAGAAATCTCACAAAACTCTAGATGGGGAAACAACAAGAACTCTAACACATTAAATGTTACAGTATTTTAATATTAGTTCTGTGACCACTCTTATGTGAGGGAAGGGCTATTACTATGACTTAGCCCAGTTAATAGTTGAGGGAAACTAAGGTACAGGGGTTTAAGTCAGTTACCCAGAAGCACAGAACTAGTAAGTGATAAAGCCCTTTCTCAAAGTCAGGTCTTCAGCCCCAAAATCTAGGACTTTTTCCCATTATTCTTTGGGTTGGGTTAATGGGAAATTAATGAGTCTTATTCAGGAAATAATTTCTATTTTGTACTTTTCTTGGTACCTTTTTTGTACTTCTCTCCAAATTACTTTGCACTTTTTTTTTCCTCCCAGAACCAGCTAGAAGCCTGCGAACAAAAACATGCCAGTTTCCACACCTCAGATGTGAAATCTGTGAATGAATTGGTTTGCCACCAACCTGCTCTCAACCCTTCACCACTGACTGTGGATCCCATGCTTTCTCGATTGCTAATTAGTATTTAACTTAAAAACAAAAACCACACACACACACACTAACAAAAAAAAACAGAACATGGAAAGTGCATAATGACTTCAATGCTCACATGCTGGTGACCACCATGACTCCCAAGAACGGAGTAAAATCGGGAATGAAGGGGCCCTTCTCAGTGACCCATCCAAGCCCCAGACCTTTCCATCCCTGAGAAGCTGGCAGGCTCCCCGCTTCCAAATCCAGTCCCATGAGAGTCAGATATGATCAAGAAAGTCCTTTTGGAGCTTACCAGTGAGGAACATCCAGGACCAAACATGAGCTTCTAAAAGTGGGTTGACAAACAGCAGCTACTTTGTGATAACGTGATGTTGGACGGTCTCCTCCCCAGGTCTCTAACCGTGGTGGCCTCCACATTTCTGGCAGCCACACCACATGATGGAGTTCCCAGTTTTCTATCTCCCGCATACTCCGGCACCTCTGCCTGGTGGGCCTGAGTGTTGTTGGCACCGTAACTTGGCAGTCTCTCTGCACCGAGATTACACTTTTCTTTTTTTATAGATTTCCTTTTATTCTTGTGTTTGTATCTGTGTGTGCATGTGTGCCTTGTGTATATGCGAGTGTGTATTTGGGTGTGCAGGTATGTGCTTGGGCCCCCACTGAGAGCATCGACAGGACGCAAAGGAACTTACTAGTTCCTTACCGCTATATTGTAAACTTGTGTTCTCTCTGTCTAAACACATTCCGGTGCATGACAAATGCAGTCATTAATTATTCACAACCACAGCTATCCTGGCATCCATCACTGTGGAAGCCCTTTAGAAGAACATGACAGACTTGCACAGGGGAAGCAGGACCCAGGGATATTCCCAAACACCACCCACAATCTCATCTTCCACTTCTACATCAAAGCAATCCACCGCATGCTAGAACTACAGCTTAGTGGTTGGTAGCACCACGGCTTAGACACCCCTTGTGATGAAGAGCTCGCTACCTCGACAGAGTTCCCCGCTGCGATTTCAGGGTGGAAACGACTCTCTGTAACAGCTTCTGTTGGTCCTAAGTGGCTCTGTAGAGCTTTAAGGAGCTAAGCTGTTCCTTCTTCTACCTAATGGCATTTTGTATCTTTCCTGGGCCCCCTGCAGGAAGAAAAAAAAACTGAGTTTTAGAACATTAATAGACAATACCACTTTTCCTTTACAACGGTCAGAGCTTATGAAGAAATGAGATTCAAGGAACACACCAATGAAAATAAAACATCCCAGATTTGTTACTGACAAAAGCTTATGTGGAAGGCAAATCGGGTCAGCATCATTAAGGGCTTTATTTTACCTCACCTCTGAACTAAATGTATCCAGTCAGCATAGGCAGCATTGAGTGCTCCCCACGTCCTGACCACTGTCTGGGCAGAGACTGTCTCTATAAACTAACCCTTGGGAAAATGCAGATGTGTGGGTCCTGTGGTCGGGGCTAGCTCTGAAAGCGGTAGCTCTGAAGGGGCTGAGATGAGCCAGGCCAATTTTTTGTTTTGTTTTTTCCTCTCTCTCAAACAGCAATCATGTAAGTGAATACTCATCCTCTGGGGAAGAGGGAAAGTGAAACCAGAGAGAAGCAGTAAGTCTCTTTCCCCTCTTTTGCAGTGGAATAGGATTTTCTTCCCTCCATGGATACTGGAGTTGTGGAGAAGAGTGTCAACCCCCCACCCCCCACCCCAGCAATTGATATCTCTTGTTCGGCTGACCTCATTAACTCATAATCCTGGTTGACCTTCTCTGAAAGTCACTTGTGGTTCACATTTCCCTTTTACTCATGAGCCTGAGAATAGATAAAACCATTATGTCTAGGCAGAGAAGAGTCCAGTTGAGGAAACTGAGGTCCAGAGTGATTAAGTGGCTCCTTCAAGATCACACACCCGCACATCAAAACCCATGCCTCCTCCCCATCGGGGGTTTTTTGCCGCAGCACCTCTTGCTGCCATGCTGGCTCCCCAGGTGAGGACCATCAGCGGAGCAGGCTATTGTTACAGTATCCTCTGTCAAATGAAATAATGATTCTGAGATTCTGGCAGACTGAGCCAGACGAAAACCGGCAGCCCCAGGAGGACAGAGCATTTGACTCAGCACAGTCCCTTAATCCATCCTGCCTTCTACTTCCCCCGAGCAGGGCATGGGGAGAGGCGTAGCCTGTCTCTTTTGCCTTAGCAAATAAGCGGATGTGGAAAGCAGGCCGACAGCAGACGACCAGAAAAGAAAGCAAAAGGGAGGAATCTGTTTTTTAAAGGAAGCTTTTGATCAAAGGGGAGAAAAATGAGAACAAAGGGAGAAAAATGAGACAGAATGGTTAAAGGGGGGGTTGGAGAAAAAGTTTCATTGTGCGAGAGCCTGAGAATAAGAAAACAGGGAAAGGTAGCCCTCGTTAATGGAATCCCACCCCCTGCACACCCTGGGTGGGTGACGTCCATGAGAATCTTATTCAGTTGGCCTGGGTTTGCAGCCAATCGGAAGTGTAGCACTAAACGTGAACTATTTTAAATGTATTGCAGCTGAATTATTTAATTCGAAATTTAGCTGGTGCCACAGGCACTAGAGCGGGAGCAAGAAAAATGAACAAAATTATTTCATTGGAAAACGTTTAATTTTTAATTATGAGATGGAGCACTTTGGGGGGATGAGGTGATTGGTCCATGAAAGCTCTGTCTCCTGGACTCATGTGGTGTCGTGACAGGTACTTCAGTGTATTTAATTATCCCGTCCTGGTGTCTGTCCACTGATTCTGGGAATTAACAAGGAGAAGAGGCACAAACAGCATAATTATAATAATAACAACGGTAATTGCAACTCACGTTTGTGCGGAGGAAATGTCTATTGATTTTCTTCATTGTTACAGATACCATAAGGTAACCTTGAAGTCTTTTTGCCTTTTCGTATAAAAAGAGGAAAGGATAGGGGCGCCTGGGTGGCTCAGTCGGTTAAGCGGCTGCCTTCGGCTCAGGTCATGATCCTGGAGTCCCGGGATCGAGTCCCGCATCGGGCTCCCTGCTCGGCAGGGAGTCTGCTTTGTCCTCTGACCCTTCCCCCTCTCGTGCTCTCTCTCTCTCATTCTCTCTCTCAAATAAATAAATAAAATCTTTAAAAAAAAAAAAGATAAAATTACATTTGTTGGGGGCGCCTGGGTGGCTCAGTCGGTTAAGCGACTGCCTTCGGCTCAGGTCATGATCCTGGAGTCCCAGGATGGAGTCCCGCATCGGGCTCCCTGCTCAGCGGGGAGTCTGCTTCTCCCTCTGACCCTCCCCTCTCTCATGCTCTCTGTCTCATTCTCTCTCTCAAGTAAATAAATAAAATCTTTAAAAAAAAAAAAAGAGGAAAGGATACAAAGCCCTTGGGGATAGTAGAAAATGCACTTGGACTGGGAATGAGCACCATAGGATTCTATCTTTGTTGTTGCTACCATTAACTATAATCATGCCACCTTGAACAAGTCACTTTACATCCCTGTGCCTCAACTTCCTTAATATATAAGGAGGCCATTTGGGTCTGGGGAGCTTTGTGATCCCTTCCAACTTTAAAATGTGCCTCTCATATGTGTAAACCAGGTTCTGCTCTCTGTAGGTGAGGCTTTTTGGGAATCCAAATAAGCATCATTCTACTAAATATCATTCTTATAATGTATCATATAACTCTTTACTGAGCAGTATTACACTGTGGTCCATATGACCACTCAGAGTCAGGCAGACTTGGATTTGAATTCAGGTTATGATAGTTCCTAGCCTGTGAGTCCTGAGAGGGTAGTTGATTTCTCTGAGCCATGTCTTCCTAAAACAGGGAGAACAGTAGTACAGCTGACTCTTGAACAGTGCAGGGGATTGAGGGTGTCAACACTCCATACAGTTGAAAATCCACGTATAACTTTTGACTCCCCCCAAATTCAACTACTAATAGCGTATTGTGACCAGAAGCCTTACGAATAACATAAACAGTCAGTTAACACATATTTTGTATGTTCTATGTATTATATACTGTATTCTTACAATAAGATAGAGGAAAACAGTTATTAAGAAAATCATAAGGAAGAGAAAATACATTTAAATTACTATAAAGTATTTATAAAAAAATTCAGCCAACAAACTGACAACCTACTAAATGGGAGAAGATATCTGCAAATGACATATCCAATAAAGGGTTAGTATCTGAAAGATATAAAGAACTTATATAACTCAACACCAGTAATCATCATTGTCATCATCTAATTAAAAAGCAGGCAGAAGACATGAATGGACACTTCTCCAAAGAAGACATACAAATGGCCAACAGACACATGGAAAGATGCTCAACATCACCCGCCAAAAGGGAAGTGCAGGGCGCCTGGGTGGCTCAGTTGGTTAAGCGACTGCCTTCGGCTCAGGTCATGATCCTGGAGTCCCGGGATCGGGTCCCGCATCGGGCTCCCTGCTCGGCAGGAAGTCTGCTTCTCCCTCTGACCCTACCCCCTCTCA
>NW_027724267.1:0-317 GCF_054177405.1 Leptonychotes weddellii | reverse complement strand
GAGGCTCCATCCCCAGGTCCCCTGGGGGACAGCTGGCCCCCCGGGACCAGAAGCAGCTCCATGGACCCAAAATCACGCACCCTCAGAGCACCAGAACTGTCTCCAGAGCCATCAAACCCCTTTTCATAAGACTAGAATACAGGACGAGTTACAAGTTTTGGTGACACCATAAAGGAAACAAATGGGAAGTGGTCATGGTCACTGCCTGATGGGGACGGGGACAGGAGCCCCTGCAGGGGGGCAGGCAAGGCCTCACCAAGGGAGCAGTGCCCCCGACACAGATGAACGGAGCAGCTCTTCCCCAGAGGGAGGCCCCC
>NW_027724266.1:0-317 GCF_054177405.1 Leptonychotes weddellii | reverse complement strand
CATCATGTATTCATTTCTTCTTAATGTCCTTCAGAAGAGTTTTAATATTTTCATCTCGTCTTACCCATTCTTTGCTATAAGTTTATTCCTAGGTACTTTATGCCTTTTATTGACATTATAAATGAGATCATTCTTCCATTTGTTGATTAGTTATTTGCGGAAGGTAGGAAAGCTATTGTGGTTTGCATGCTGAGCTCTTGATTTTGTATCTAGCCATCTTATTGACTTCTCATACTTCAGTAAAATTTTAGTTGATTCTCTTGGGCCTTTTAGGTTGTCCATAATTTCATATGCAAATATGTTTTGTTTCTTCCTTT
>NW_027724265.1:0-317 GCF_054177405.1 Leptonychotes weddellii | reverse complement strand
GTGTCTGAGAGCAGACATTGTATGACTTCTACTCATTTAAATTTGTTAAGGTGTGTCTTATGACCCAGAATGTGGTCCACTTTGGTGGATGTTCCAGGTGAATTTGAGAAGAGTGTTTATTTTGCTGTTATGGAATGAAGTATTCAACAGATGTCAATTATATCCAGTTGATTTGGGGCACTACTGAGTTCAGCTATGTCCTTAGTGATTCCTGCCTGCTGGATCTGTCCATTTCTGATAGGGAGGCATTGAAGTCTCCAACTATAATAGTGGGTTTATCTGTTTTTCCTTGCAGTTCTATCAGTTTTTGCCTCAGA
>NW_027724264.1:0-317 GCF_054177405.1 Leptonychotes weddellii | reverse complement strand
TTATGGTCACAATGTTTCAAGCATCAACAGCAAGATAGTACCTAGTAACATTATTTTTTGCTCAGATAACCTAACAAGACTGAATTTATTGTCAGGTTTTGTTTGTGTATTTGTTTGCTTATTTAGGCTGTATTCACCAGATCACACACATCAATATATGTAGAACTTGAACACATGAATATTTCTTATGAAAAGAAATACAAAGTCCTCTCCCTCATAAACATTTGTGTCACTAGCAGTGGATTCTATATTAAAGGGATAGTACTTTCTCTACCAACTCTTTATATTGCCTTTAGTTCATAATAGATATTATACAG
>NW_027724263.1:0-317 GCF_054177405.1 Leptonychotes weddellii | reverse complement strand
CAAAACTCTTCAGAGTATAGGGATAGAGGGTACATACCTCAATATCATAAAAGCCATCTATGAAAAACCTACAGCAAATACAGCTACAGCTTGAGAGAGAATCTCAAGCAGACTCCGTGCTGAGCGCAGAACCTGACTCGGGCTCAATCTCACGACACTAGAGATCATGACCTGAGTTGAAATCAAGAGTTGGACGCTTAACCGACTGAACCACCCAGGTGCCCCAAGGACCTAACTCAATTTTAAGAGCTTTCTTTCCTTTGGACCAAGTATGTGTGGTAAACATTTCATGCAAATAACAGCATGTGCTCAAGGTT
>NW_027724262.1:0-317 GCF_054177405.1 Leptonychotes weddellii | reverse complement strand
AAATGGCGTAAGGAGAAGCTGAACTACCAGAGGACTAGCTGAGGACTTAGAACATTTTCCCTCAGGCCAGAAAGAGCCATCGGAAAGGAGCGGCATGTTTGAGATCTGTCTCAGAACCGCAGCTCCCAGCGGTGTGCAGAAGGCTGATCCTGGCGTGTGGGACCATCTGTGCCCTGTCTCCCTCGGTAGCCTGGGGGTCCGGGAGGGAGGAAGGGGGCCTCGCTCACCTGTGAGAAGCTCAGCGCAGCATACGGTTCCCGGCTGAGAAAGGAGGCTGGCCATCAGACCACCACTGTGGTCTCTGACCCTGTTCTCCC
>NW_027724261.1:0-317 GCF_054177405.1 Leptonychotes weddellii | reverse complement strand
TCAGGTCATGATCCCAGGGACCTGGGATCGAGCCCCGCATCAGGCTCCCTGCTCAGTGGGGAGTCTGCTTCTCCCTCTGCCCCTACCCTCGCTCATGCTCTCTCTCTCAAATAAATAAAATCTTAAAAAAAAAAAAAAAAGAAGGAAGAATCACTGGGGCACCTGGCTGGTTTAGTTGGGGGAGCATGCAACTCCTGATCTTGGGGTTGTGAGTTCAAGTCCCATGTTGGGTATAGAGATTACTTAAAAATAAAATCTTTTTTTTTTTTTTTAAAGATTTTATTTATTTATTTGACAGAGAGACAGTGAGAGAGGGA
>NW_027724260.1:0-317 GCF_054177405.1 Leptonychotes weddellii | reverse complement strand
TGTTTAAATGTAGCATGACTGAAGTTATCAAAACATATAGGAGGAAGGGCTTGATTCTGACTGGTCAGAATGAGGGCACAAGAACAGAGATCTTGGGGAAAAGGTGTCAGGGCATGAGACTTAAAGAATGAATAGAAGCATCTCAGAAAGAAAGGGAGTACCAGGGGAGCATAACAGAGGAAACAGGTGGAACACAAGGCATCAAAGACGTGGAAGATAATGATGTGTGGGGGAGATGCTGGTGAGCATCCTGATTATCTGATATATTGAAACACGGGCATTCCTAGGAAGAGTAGAGGCAATATAACATGTTACAA
>NW_027724259.1:0-317 GCF_054177405.1 Leptonychotes weddellii | reverse complement strand
TTTTCAGTTTGCCTCTTTTTTCTTCACTTACATTTAAAGTTCCTCCATGTTCTTTTTTGGTGGCTCATTTCTTTTCAGCACTAAATAATATTCTACTGTATTGATGTATCACAGTTTATTTAACCATTCACCTGTCAAAGGACATTTTTGTTACTTTCGAATTTTAGTAATTATAAATAAAGCTGCTGTGAATGTACCTGTGCAGGTTTATAAGTGAGCATTAGTTTCCAAATAATTTGGGTAAATACCAAGGGGCACAATTGCTGTATCATGTGGTAAGAATATGTTTAGTTTTTTGTTTGTTTGTTTGTTTGTTT
>NW_027724258.1:0-317 GCF_054177405.1 Leptonychotes weddellii | reverse complement strand
AGAATGCAATGGTTTTGTCCATTCTACATTTAGCAAACAAAAATACATGTCTGTTCAGCTTTTGCCTAAATTCTGCTGGAATTTGCACTGGAAACACAACTTTAAAACCAAGATAAGTCACACAGAATACAAATAAAGTGCATTTTTAAGTAGCTCTATTTTACTTTGGTGGATGAAAGCTTCAAACTTTATATTAAGGCACCTGGAATTCTCCCCCCCCCAATTCTTTTTCAAACACCAAGAAAATGTGTTCACAAAATTTATAGCTATATGGACAGAATTTTTGTTTACCTAATGTAATTTTAGCCCATTTAGGT
>NW_027724257.1:0-5202 GCF_054177405.1 Leptonychotes weddellii | reverse complement strand
AGAGGGGAGGGGGGTGGGAGGATGGGTTGGCCTGGTGGTGGGTGTTGAGGAGGGCACGTTCTGCATGGAGCACTGGGTGTTGTGCACGAACAATGAATCATGGAACACTTCATCTAGAACTAATGATGTAATGTATGGGGATTAACATAAGAATAAAAAAAAAATTCAAAAAAAAAAAAAAAAAAAGAATATCATCTTTACGTATTTCTCATCAGGGACCCATCCCCAAATGGAACGACTGTTTTGCTTATGAGAGGCTTATTTTCTCTTTGAAACCTTGCATGATAAAAGCCACTCAGTTGCTGGGTGGGGATGTATATCAGCTCCTCTCCAAGGAGCCCAGCTCAGTGGCTGGTACGCAGGAGATGGCCAATAAATGATATTTCCCTCCATATGTATGCATGATAAAACTCCCTGTAAACTCTAGGTCATTTTTTTCCTCCATGATATAGGTGAACAACCCCTGCCTTCGACCTCAGGGAACAACTTCGTTTGGGTTTGCAGGAATTCATAAGTGTAAGTCCCACCGAATCTTGGGGAAACGAGAAGCCGCAATTTTGGCATCCCGAGATCAGAGTCTTGCACCCAGCAGAGTCGTCAGTGTGGCTGCCTTCCTAGTTCCCCAGAAGTAATTATGAACCAGCTCTCGGGCCAACCAGGCTCATTCGCTGGTGCTATCAGAGTCGCATCTCCAGCATTCAGCTTTGTGGTTGGCTGGTAATTAAAAAGCTGCAAGCTGTGAGAAACACAGCTGAGATCCAGGGCGAGAGCTTGCCAGAGGTTGCAGACATGGCCGGTAGTTCCTGTGCAGGAGCAACAGGTGGGGCTGGGCCTGAGACTCATGGAGATGGGTCGGGATGCGCCAATGGAGCATTTCAAGATAGCTTCTTTCCCTCTTAATGGCAAAATTGCCAGCTGTGAAGGAACGACCTGACTTAACTCACCTGTCGCCGCTCGGGAAACTTCCAGCTGACCAAACTTAGTCTTCTGCTGACTAGCCACAAGGTTGGACTTTTCATGCTTATGTCCTTTAAAAACATCACAAAGAGTAGAGAAGACTGCAACTTATTTTAATATTGAGTTTACTGCTATCATACAAGTAATGTATATTCATTTTAGAAAATTTAAAAATACAAGACTTACATACAAAGGAAAAATACTGTAATAGAACCGCTGAAAAGTGGTCAATATTATGGGCATTTTTAAAGGCTTTCTTATAAAACTATACATTCTATTTTGTTTTTTAATGTTAATATATCATAACTATTTTCCAATGTTACTAAAGTCATTTCTATAGCTTTACAATCTTCCATCATTTAGACACATCATATTTTATATTCTCCCACTGCTAGAAAACAACACCTCATGAACTAATTTGACAAGCTCTATTAATACCCCCCATGTCTTAAGATATTGTGTTTTATAACCTAGCAATAAGCAAAACCAACCACCCTGGGAAGTCCCATGAGCCAGGCCAGTGTTTGGAGAACCTGACCCACAATGACAGTTTATAATAATCTCATAGTATTTGATTGTGTAAATGTGCAGAGAAATTGAAAGTAAGGTCCAGCATTTCTGGTTGGGTCCTCCACAGAGTCCAAACCACTAGTCACCCACTTGTTCTAGTTTCCATATACCTAACATTCCCCCACTAATAAGACAAGGAAGAGAGGAAAATTGACTTCATGAAAACCTTTGGTCATGTTCAAATGCACCTGATACCAAAAAGCTGAAAACCTTTTCAAAAGTCGTGGATGGACATGATTTGGGGCCAAAATCAGGAAGCCCTAGAAAAAGGTACTCATTAGAAAGAGCAAAAGGAATTTCCCAGAGGCCTGGCTGCCTGGAATTTCAGAATTCCTGGTGAAGAGAGACCAGGTCACAAACCAGAGCACAGGCCAAATATCAAGTAGAAAATTAGGAGGGCCCCCTGTGTGGTTCTGTTCTTGCTTTCCATTCTTTCTCATTACTTTTTTTGGAGGGAGGGGGGATATTTTTTCAGTGATTTTGTCTTCTTTTTTTAAACAAGTAGTTTTGTATTGAACTTATTATTTTGAACTACTTTTAGACTTACATAAAAATTGCAAAATAGTACAGAGTTTCCATGTATCCTTACATATACACTCCCAATTTTTTTTTATTATGTTCAGTTAGCCAACATATAGTACATCATTAGCTTTTGATGTAGTGTTCAACAATCCATTAGTTGTGTATAACACCAGTGCCCATCACAGTACATGCCCTCCTTTTTTTTTAATATACGTATTTTAAGATCTTAAAAATTATTCTGTTGAGTTAGTCAAAGAAGCAAAGTATTACAGTCAAACGTTTATTTAGCGCTCACAATGAGGAGGCCAAATATTTCCATGATTAAGAGAGTGGGCTCTGGAGTGATCTACTGGGATTACCAGCTCTGCCACTTACTGACTGTGACATTTAAGGCAACTAATGAACCTCTCTGAACCTTGTTTTTTAATCTATTTAATGGAAGTAATAGCTATCTCCAAGTGTTGTTGAGAAGGTCAAGTGACTTAATATATGCAGTATGGGGGCGCCTGGGTGGCTCAGTCGGTTAAGCATCTGCCTTCAGCTCAGGTCATGATCTCAGGGTACTGGGATTGAGTCCCAAGTTGGGCCCCTGCTCAGCAGGGAGTCTGCTTCTCCCTCTTCCTCTCTCTCTGCTTCTCCCCTGCTGCTTGTGCTCTCTCTTGCTCTCTCGCTCTCAAATAAATAAATAGAATCTTTAAAATATATATATATGCAATATGTTTAACACTGTGTCTGGCACAGAGGGTGGACTCCACAGATGTTGTAGCAGACTGTACTTTCTGAACATGGCCAAGTGCACTAGTGCAATGTGACTGGATACTTCCCATTCAGAAGTGAATCTTTTTCTCCACCTTCGTTAACTTGTGTAGGCCTGTGACAGCACTGACCAATGGAATATGACAGAAGGGACAGTGTGCCAAGTCTGGGAAGAGGCCTTAACAGCCAGGCAGCTCTGCTTCCTGCCTTTGGAAGCTGCCTTCCACTGGTCATATGCTATGACCACCATGCTGTGAGCAGTATAAGCCATGTGGCAGAAGCCCCCATGGAGAGACAGGGAAGCTAAAGAGCACCAGGTACCAGGCATGAGAGTCGGAAGACCATCTTGGGCATTCAGCCTGGTCCAGCTCTGAGATGATCATCTGAATGCAACAGCAAGACAGAACCTCAGAGGAACCCTCCCAGCTGAGAGCCAGGAGAGATAAAAGTAAATCCTCGTTTCCAAACCACTGCTTTGGAGTGATGAGTTATGCAACAATAGATGTCTAGAATAGATATTGTCTACTATTTTTATGATCACAATTATTACTAAATGCAAGACCCTTTGCTGTTGAATATTCAGGATATAATTTAAAGATTCCTATGACTTGATATCCCACCTTAAAGAACATCCATTCTAGATGAGAATGGCAATAAATAACTAATAGTGGGCAAGCAGAATGCTAACAAGGGGTTCTTTGCCCAAAGTGTGTGCAAAGTGCTAAAGGAACACAGGAGTTATTCTGTCTGGGAGCAAATCTTGGGAAAAGGGTGCAGTGGTTGGGAGAAGAGACATCCTCACAGAGGAGGTGACAATTGAGCTGAGCTTGGGGCTGATGGGACGTCACCGAGCAGCAAACAGAAGAGGGAGCAGGGATGGACTAACTACCACAGCTGGAAAAACTCTATAAGGATTTAATACAAAGGGGTAACATTAAATTGACTGTAATTTGAATTTTGTTCCTTAAAAACTGATTCTAAGTAATTGGAGAGAATTTCTTGGCGGCTTATGATGGATGGTAGAATTCTATTTCCCACACCGCTTTATTGGAAGAGAAAAGAAGGAGCCACAATCCATAATCAGAAGGAGGATAAAGGCCTGGGTTGGAATTGCAACATTTAAAAACTCCATGTTGATGGGATGGATTTTGCTGCCCAAAAATGTTGCCTTTTGGACAGGCTGCAGTTAGAGGCATTCGTGCAGCTATTTGTTCCCATTGTTGTTTGTTTGAACAAAAATTCTTTGAATAATGAAAATTCTACATCCAGATCTTCTTCTGTGGAATTTTCTGAGGATTCCACCAAAGATCCAAGAAATGTTGTGAAGAAACACGAGAACTTTCTCTGCCATCGTCTGCAAGATCTTATTTTCTTCCTTTAGTTTCTTCAACTGCTTTAAATACTGATTAAAAACAAAAAGTAATCATAAGATATGCATAAGGTATAAAGAACAATAAAATAATTTTGCTATTTAAAGTTACCACTACTTTTGAAGTTTCATCCAATTTTCTGTGATCACAAATCCCCACCTCCACAGGGAACAACTGTCCTGAATTCTGTGTTCATCCTTCGCTTGCTTTTATGTTTCATTTTACCACGTGTATTTGTATCACTAAAAATAATTTGTTTGGTTTTACTTAGTTTTGAACCTTAGGCCCCCCAGAAATCATTCCACAGGGTACATCTTGCGCCCAGACTATGTGGTTCTGTTTTTTTTTTTTATTATTATTATGTTATGTTAGTCACCATACATTATATCATTAGTTTTGATGTAGGGTTCCATGATTCATTGCTTGCATATAACACCCAGTGCTCAATTCACTATGTGCCCTCTTTAATGCCCATCACCAGGCTAACCCATCCCCTCACCCCCCTCCCCTCCAGAACCCTCAGTTTGTTTCTCAGAGTCCATAGTCCCTCATGGTTCATCTCCCCCTCCGATTTCCCCCCTTCATTTTTCCCTTCCTGCTGTTTCCTTTTTTTTTTTTTTTAACATATAATATATTATTTGTTTCGGAAGTACAGGTTTGTGATTCAATAGGCTTACACAATTCACAGTGCTCGCCATAGCACATACCCTCCCCAATGTCTATCACCCAGCCACCCCATCCCTCCCACCCCCCACCACACCAGCAACCCTCAGTTTCTTTCCTGAGATTAAGAATTCCTCATATCAGTGAGGTCATATGATACATGTCTTTCTCTGATTGACTTATTTTGCTCAGCGTAATACCCTCCAGTTCCACCCATGTCGTTGCAAATGGCAAGATTTCATTCCTTTTGATGGTTGCATAATACTCCATTGTATATATATACCACTTCTTCTTTATCCATTCATCTGTCGATGGACATCTTGGCTCTTTCCATAGTTTGGCTATTGTGGACATTGCTGCTATA
>NW_027724256.1:0-317 GCF_054177405.1 Leptonychotes weddellii | reverse complement strand
GAGTCCCGCATCGGGCTCCCTGCTCGGCAGGGAGTCTGCTCCTCCCTCTGGCCCTCCTCCCTCTCATGCTCTCTGTCTCTCATTCTCTCTGTCTCAAATAAATAAATAAAATCTTTAAAAAAAAAAAAAAAAGATTTAAAACATTTATGTGTAAAGTGGTTTGTCTAGGCTTCTGTTTTAAATATCTTCATTAGAGTGTAAGTAGTTAACAGTATAGAGTTACACTGCCTCCAAATCCCAGCTTCACTGTTTATTGTGTGACTCTGAGCGAGATACTGAACTTTTCTAGACCTTAATTTCCTTATCTGTAAAATGGA
>NW_027724255.1:0-317 GCF_054177405.1 Leptonychotes weddellii | reverse complement strand
TCTGCTTCTCCCTCTGACCCTCCCCCCTCTCATGCTCTCTGTCTCTCTCATTCTCTCTCTCTCAAATAAATAAATAAAATCTTTAAAAAAAAAAAAAACTCTTTCTGTGTTAAAAGGACCAAGTCCAAGGAAAACTTAATATATTTGTCGCCTCGATTTAATGCTTTGTTTCTGTTTGCATCTAGGGTAACCAGTGAGACATAGGCAGTGGCGAGATGCTGTGCCAGGTCAGTGAGAGAGCTGAGGTGACGGGCAGAGGTGCTGTCCCTGCCGGGGAGGCAAGACCGCGGTGCAGTGGCCTTGCTGGGGGTGAGGCT
>NW_027724254.1:0-317 GCF_054177405.1 Leptonychotes weddellii | reverse complement strand
TTTATTTTATTTGAGAGAGAGAGAGTGCACAAGCAGAGGGAGGAGCAGAGGGAGGGAGGGAGAATATGAATCAGACTCCATGCTGAGTATGGAGACCTACACAGGGCTCCATCCCACAATTGTGAGATCATGACCTGAATGAAAACCAAGGGTTTGATGCTTAACCAACTAAGTCACCTGGTCTCCCCTCACTCTCACTACTTTTATTCAACATAGAACACAGTACTGGAAGCATCAGACAAGGAAAAGAAATAAAAGGCATCCACACTGGAAGAAGTCAACCTTGCACTTTTTGCAGATGACATGATACTATATAT
>NW_027724253.1:0-317 GCF_054177405.1 Leptonychotes weddellii | reverse complement strand
GGAATCCACAACAGCACTGAAGTACATTTACTCTTAGCCCTGTGGACCCATTATTGTTCAGCTTTCGATAATTCAACACTTACAAAGAGTGGACAGGCAATCTTTAATTAAAATGAACTGAGGGCACCTGGGTGGCTCAGTTGGTTAAGCGACTGCCTTCGGCTCAGGTCATGATCCTGGAGTCCCTGGATTGAGTCCCGCATCCGGCTCCCTGCTCGGCAGGGAGTCTGCTTCTCCCTCTGACCCTCCTCCCTCTCATGCTCTCTGTCTCTCATTCTCTCTCTCTCAAATAAATAAATAAAATCTAAAAAAATAAA
>NW_027724252.1:0-317 GCF_054177405.1 Leptonychotes weddellii | reverse complement strand
TTCAGTATGAGCACCCAGCTCAGCCTCCAGAGTCCTCTACAGATATTGTATCTCAGGCTCCAGTACATCATGAGGTGACATTCTCACCTCTAGGTCCCGGTCAAGCTCAGCATCCAATGTTGCCCAGTATCACAGTGAAACCTGTAGTACTGGAGCCTTCCATAACTCCAGTGCCAACTAAGGTTGAACATTCTCCAGTGCAGCAGAAGGTCCCTGCTCAGGCTCCAGTTCCCCCTGAGCAGATTGAATTTTCTCCAATCCGGTTCAAGCCTCTTTCCCAGTCTCCAGAGATCCCCAAAGATGAATCTCTTCCAGGC
>NW_027724251.1:0-317 GCF_054177405.1 Leptonychotes weddellii | reverse complement strand
CAGTACAAATTTACTACCTTACGGTTCTGAAGGTCAGAAATACAAAGTGGATCTTGTGGGGCTAAAATCAAGGTGTCACAGGACTGTCCTTTTCAGGAGGCTCTAGGGGGGAATCTAACCTTTGCCTTTGCCAGGGTTTAGAGGCTGCCCACATTACTTGCCTCGTGACTTTGGTTTTTACCATCATCTTCTTCTCTCCTTTCTGCCTCCCTCATGAAAATATCCTTATGTTTATATTGGGCCCATGAAGACCATCCAGTATACTCACCCCATCCCAAGATCCCTAAATGAGTCACATCTGCGAGGCCCCTTTGCCG
>NW_027724250.1:0-317 GCF_054177405.1 Leptonychotes weddellii | reverse complement strand
TACTTCATTTCTGCCTCCCCTTCTCCCTGGAACCTTCCTCACCCTGCAGGGAGAAAACAAGGCTCTCAAGGGATTTCTCAGTCTCCCCCCAGACCTTGTAGCAGGGTTCTCGTCTCACAGAGTCAATGAATGAATCTCTTGGACACCAAAAGGTGAAATGAAAGTTTACTCAGTAACCGTGAGAACAGAAAAGGAAAGTTTCTGGAGAGGGGTCCCCCACCTGAGGGCTTTTACGGTCGGTCTTTTATAGAAAACGGACCAGGGAATTTGGTACATACCTGGTCACAGTTCTCCATGTCTGGGATTTCTGTGAGCCT
>NW_027724249.1:0-317 GCF_054177405.1 Leptonychotes weddellii | reverse complement strand
AAAAAAAAAAGAACCAGAGGTGATAACTGGCCAATTCTACTCTACTCAAAAGTTGGTGGTTGCAATTACTTTGAAGCTTCTTGCCTCCCACCCTGAAGGTAAATGTAAACATTTAACAATTTTGCCATATATTTAATGTCTTTGAACTGATGCCAGAATAAAAGCTTTCCAAGGTGAATTTCCTCCTTTATGTGTGTCTGTATTTACAACTTTAATATTGTGTTGTTGGGGTTTTCTCTCAACTATAAATTTAAAAATGATGTAACCATATGTCCACCCAGGCTTCCTAATGCACAGCTTCACATCAGAAACTTAGA
>NW_027724248.1:0-317 GCF_054177405.1 Leptonychotes weddellii | reverse complement strand
CGGCCCCCCTCCCACAGCAATTCGGGCCTCTGAGAAGGCCCCTGGAGCCCGGCAAGCCCGGCAGGGGGACCCCGTGACCACAGGTAGCCGGGGAGCAGGATAAAAAGGATGAGGCACAAGGCCACAGACCAGCCCTTCTTCCGCACTTCTGGGGGGCGGCTGGGAATGTGGGTGCACCGTCAGACCGGCTCTGGTGGAGTCCAGAGCCAGGCTCAACCATCGGTGCCCTGGAATTGTCTGAGCCCGAGCTGCCATTCCCTGCAGAGTGGAGACTCCAGAGTTCGCTGGGCGAAGTGAGCAGGAATTCAACAGCGTCC
>NW_027724247.1:0-317 GCF_054177405.1 Leptonychotes weddellii | reverse complement strand
AAAAAAAAAAAAATTGGCCTGATTATTTACATAAGTGCAGGAAGAATAGAGGTTGACCTATAGACTCTTTCAAAACAGCTTTCAGGGCTGTTTTCAGTCTGTTGGGCATCTGAGTCTTGGTTTCGGCTCAGGTCATGATCTCAGGGTCCTGGGACCAAGACCCACCTTGGGCTCCCTCCTCAGTGGGAGTCTGCTTGTCTCCCTCTCCCTCTGTCTCTACCCTGATCCTCTCTCTCTCTTAAATGAATAAATAAATCTTAAACAAAACAAAACAAAACAGCTTTGCTGGAACTTTTCATACGCAATCTCTAGATTGA
>NW_027724246.1:0-5202 GCF_054177405.1 Leptonychotes weddellii | reverse complement strand
GATGAAGTTCACCTTCACCCCCTGGCTAAGGTCGTCTTACCCACATGCTCCCCGTGAAGTTCCTTCTCTTGCTTTGTCCCTCTCCATAAAGTAGTCTTTGGAAGGAAGTCAGGATGTGCAGCCCACAGGCGAGGGCTGTCCCGCGGTGACAGATTGCATGCAGGTTGTTGTGCAAACGTGAGTTCTCAAATGAGGTGGGTAAATACCTTCCAGGGGGATCAGCAGCTTGTGTGCTCCGTCCATGTGTGACTTCGTAAGAAACTGCTGACCGTCTCCCACAGCAGCTGTGCTATTTTGTATTCGTGCCCTTAGTGACTGGGGCTTTCTGGGCTCCCTGTCCCGGGCAGCAGGTGATAGCATCAGCGCTTGGATTCCCGCCATCCAGCAGGTGTGTGATGGCAGATCACTGTTGTCTTTTGCATTTCCCCGGTGACACTTTTTGTTGAACATCTTTTCATATGCTTGCTACCCATGAGTGTATCTTCTTCAGCTCTCCAGATTTTTGCACATTTTTAAATAATCATTCTTAATATTTTTATTGGGAAACATCAGTTTTTCAAATGAATTTAAAAACTTTTCCAATATTTTTAATGAAAAATTCTCGTATTGTCATATATCAACATTTACTACTCATCTTTCATATGTCATGAAAAACACCATTATTATATGCTTGGAAAATCCCCAAACCCATTCACTAATGAGTGTCCATCATAATTTAAGGAGTATTTTCTCCACTCAAATAAAAAAAATCTATTGTTATAAGGCTACAATCATTATATAGCAAAGCAATTCCTACTTACATGCTTTACATGAAAAAATAACTCATTGTTCCTAAACCCTGATGCAAGGCATTTCAAAGGACCCAAATAAAACATCGGTGTAAACAGCAGTACAGTACATGAGTGAGATAACATGAGTTGAATAACTTTTACACAGCTTGACCTAGACTAAGGGAAACATAAAATCCATCATAGCCACAGCTATAAAGTATGTTAAGATTCACAAGAAGTTGTTTCTCTCATTATATAGAGAAGAACAGGCTATATAATCTCTTAGAAAAAAAGAAAACCTCATAAATATTTTCATATTGAAAAATGGCATGCTCCCTGGGTATGTATGAAATCAGCATATTCAGAAGTGACCAGGAGTAAGAGCAAATGGCATATCTGAACACCCAGCTTTACTATCCCCCAGGCCTACTAGTCTGGACTCTTTGAGGCACCACGGAAAAGGCATTAGAAAATCACAAAGGTACGTGACTGCAAACTCACCCTGACACGAGGCTCACTTAGCCCACAGTAACAGATAGCAATGATGCAGAGAAGATTTTGTCAATTATTGATTAGATATACCTAGCAAGAAAAAATCTGTTATGTTAATACATCTCAGGTACATCAAGCACCAGTTTCAAGAAGATTATCAAACACGTCCAGCATATTGTTGCTCAGCCCGAGAGTTCATTTCTCACCACTTTCCCCCTTATACCCTGAAAGCCAAGGAAGATAAAAATAGAATGGTGAGAGCTATTGTAAGAAAAATTCAGGGGCACCTGGGTGGCTCAGTCGTTGAGCGTCTGCCTTCGGCTCAGGTCATGATCTCAGGGTCCTGGGATCGAGCCCCGCATCAGGCGCTCTGCTCCACGGGAAACCTGCTTCTCTCCCACTCCCCCTGCTTGTGTTCCCTCTCTTGCTATGTCAAATAAATAAATAAAATCTTTAAAAAAAAGAAAGAAAGAAAGAAAAAAGTTCAATTCCTTCCCTATCAAATGTATGTCTCTCAAGTAAAACACAGAGGAAGCAACAAACTTAAAAAGGTCTACGGCATTCTCTGGAGCTTCCCATCCCAGCAGAACAATTTTTGCCTCTACTAGAGGATTAATGCCTGGGGTGAGGAGGCCAAAGCCAGGCCTTGGTGCCCCATCAGAGAAGGCCAGCCTAGCCTTACTGCTGGAAGGCCACACTTTACATTTCTACTGCACCTCTCACAAATCTCCCCACTGGTGAGGCAAAGAGGTGTGAGTGTGAATACGACTCAGGGAGCCCATCAAACCCCGCTAAAAACTACCAAAATAGACTGCACTGTGGGTTAACTTCATATATAAAAACAAACACACTGGCCTCTTTTCCAGTGGTAATTATGATTAGCATGCTCTTCTTAGGCATAAAAGGAATAATGGTGTATCTGGGTTTATGCGCAGTTCATAATCAAGTATAAATATTCAGACCGTTTCATTTTAAAATTACAGATTATAAGTTACTCCCAAAAGAAGATCAATTTCTTCATAAAGGAAATATAGTTTATAAAAAGCTGGAATGATGGTTAATTCAAATACAAAAACTCATACACAAAAAGTCCTCCTTTTCCCTTCCCAACTTGCTTAGGTTCATCCAGTTGATTCTACCACACAAATGTACTATCATTCTATCACAGAGTAAGATACTAACAAAATGCCTCAGTTAGCAAACTGAGGGCCACTTCTTGACAACTGCAGCATTGAGGTAGAGCTGAGAATCACCACTCTTAAGCATGGTTTCCTTCTTCCCGTTTTGTGTCCCACAATGATTATTAAAGGAAGGAATCTGGTCTGTAAAGGACTGGGTCATCCACTGCCCATTTGGAATGTCCCCGAAAGTTGATTCTCCACTGTGAGTTAGCCCCGTGGAAGGGAAGCTGCAAGGGTCGCCGTTGCTCGGATTTTCTGCAAAAGCACGCCAGACGCTGCTTCATAAACTGGGTCATATTTTTCTTCCTTAAGAGCCATCTTCTTTGCATCCTCTTGGGCTAGCTGTAGATCAAACGTACATTCACTTCTTGAACGTCTGTGTTTGGTTCAATGCCTTTCAACTGATCTCTCAAGTCTCTCAGCTTAACGTGCTTTGTGCTGGGCTCGAGGAAACTTGAGCACATCTTGCACTGGATGATGGCATAGCAGGGCAGGGAGTTTCTGTGTCTGAGATCTAATGGGGCCAAAGTCCAAGTTCGAAGTTTTTAATCTTAACTCCAAAAACTTCTTTACTAAAAATTTCATAAATACATTTTCCATTAAACACTGCTATCCGTGGCTGATGTTGCTCTGATTTCTGCACGAGAATACGTCCTCCTTCACAAAATTCTTTACTGGAAAGAGCTTTGCTGCCTGGTGTCCTTCCCACCACATTGGTAAATCCAATACCATACTTCCCTGGTAGAGCGTGATCATCCACCCCGTTCAGCTGCACCTCACTCAGGCCTGACATAAACAGACCCTTCCAAAAATGGTTTCCAGGTCCAGGGTAATGATGCCCTTTGTAAGCTGCCATTAGTCCTGGGTTTATGCCAAGAACCACAATGTTCAGATTGAAGGTCAAAATGTCCGGGACGTCTTAGAAGTTCAGCTTCTGAAACACCGTTAAGACGGTCTACCTTTCTTTTCACTTTAAATGTGTCTGTAATTTTTTTTCTTGCTTTTCTTTTGATTTTGTGGACTAGTCAGACTTTTTGGCCTCAGCAGGCTTTTGGGGTTCTACTGGGTGTTTTGGTTCTGTTGCCCTGGGTTTTCTTTTCCTTCCTTTTGGGGTCTCGTGTGCAGGTTCGCGAGCAGGAGCGGGGTCTGGAACTTGTGCCGTATTTGCTCTTCCCTCACCACTGCCCCATCAGGAGCTCCAGCCATCATTCGTGGGCATGGGGATGTAGAAAAAGCTCGAGCTCGCTGAAGCGAAGGGCTGCCCGTGTTCTCCGCTTCCATCCCCCGCTGCAGCTCCATGGCAAGCGAGCGCTGGTCTCCGGGGTGCGCCGGGAACCCCCCCCCCCGCGCTGTACCGCAATAACCAGAGCCCAGAGCCCCGACAGGACTGTTGGCAGAACCCGACTAGGGGCTGGCACTCAAGCTCCTCCCCCGAGTTTCTAGTCCCACCCCCGCACACCTCCCAGCCCCGACCCCCATTTTTGCTCATTTTTTAAATGAGTTCTTTTGTATGTAACTAATGAATCATTGAACACTACATCAAAAACTAATGATGTACTATACAGTGGCTACCTGAACAAAATTAAAAAAAAAAGAAAAAATGAGTTCTTTTCTTATTGGTCCTTTTTTATGGGTTTTATGAGTATTCTACAGCAAGTCCTTTATTAGATATGGGATTTGCAAATATTTTCTCCCAGTCTGTGTCCTGAGCATGTTTCCTGATGTAACAGTAGACATTAGGGCACAGATGTATTTTTCTGATAAGACACATGACTGTGCTGGATTTGGGGTAGAGAACTTAGGTGACTGGGGGATGAGGGGTTACCATGCGACTTCTTTATTTTTGTACATTTGTGAGTATCTATTGAATTCTCTTGTATGTGCATGAATAAAGTTTTCAAAAAATACACTACTTTAAAATCCCTAACCCCTGACAGATCATCCTCAGACTATAAATGAAGACTCAGATTCTGAAGTTCTACTTTAGGGCCAATTATCTTTTCACTGAACTATTTGGCCTTTGAATTTGTATTTGTGAAACAGGTGGGCTGGATGGACAAATTCTCCCACTGAAATAGCTTGAAATGTAGAAAAACCATCAGCTTGAAAGCATTAAACCTGACATGATAGTACTAAATGAAACAATGTGCACCTGCCAAAAAAAAAACGAAGGAAAAGACCCCCAGAAAGCAGGTTCCTGAGACATGGAGCAAAGGCTCTGTGAGTCCCCTGCCCAGAGTGCAACCGGGTGGCCCAGCCCTTCCAGCTCTGAGCCCTGAGTTGCTGACTTTCCCACCAACTCCTTTTTTAAAGTGTAAATAAAGCATTTACATTCTGATTCTGATGTGTATGCATGATGTATAATATATATGATGTACGTCTATTCACTGCAGAAAAATTATAAAATGGGAAAAGTGATAAATGACAAAGTAAAAAGGATGTAATTCTCACTCCTGAGCTGTTTTTTTTGCATTTGCTTCTAGTTTCTTCTATATCCCCCTGCTGCTGGAAGTCTCTCTCTCTAAGGTGATGAGCACAGACTCAGGGGCCTCAGCCCTGCTCTCTCCAGATGCCATTTCCCCAGTCAGCTCCCTGTCACCCTCCTGAGAGGCCTGCCTCTCACTTGCTCTTCCCTGCTCAGCCTCCTGCACTCCCTCCCTGCTCCCCTCTCTGAGGTGACAAGCTCATTTGTTCCTCACTCAGAAAAGAAGGACTCAGGTGAGAACTGTGCACCCCCATCCCCCACCCCAGGTCGGCAC
>NW_027724245.1:0-317 GCF_054177405.1 Leptonychotes weddellii | reverse complement strand
CAGCCACCTCCACCCCGAGGAGAAGGTCGGCTATCATGGGGCCACAGGGGAGCCAGCTAAGGACAAGAGAGAACTAGAAAAGCCTGTGCTCTTCATGAGCCCAGGAGCTGCCTCTGGCGTCAGGGCCTCCCACTCCGGACTTGCGGTGGGAGGAGATTGATGTCTCCGCGGCTTACTGAGATTTTGGAGGCAGGCTGTCTCTTACTTGCAACCAAAGGCATCTCCAGCGTCCCCTCCTCACCTTACAGTTTCTGATGCACAGAGGGGAGACAAGTCGCCCTCCCCATGTTGGCTCACTCTGGATATTTAAGCCGGGA
>NW_027724244.1:0-317 GCF_054177405.1 Leptonychotes weddellii | reverse complement strand
GGAAAAACAGAAAAATCATGACTGCTGGAGAGGTTGCCTGGTAGTCATGAGTGTTTGCCCAAGATTGGGGGAAGTCGCCCTCCCTTCCCACCAGCATCCGAATCAGGAGTGCCCACAGCCCGGGCAGCAGACACAGGTCTGGTAAAGTTGCTCAAAATGCTCTGGACTTGAGGTGGGAAGGTGTTATGGAGATTGAGGGATCCCCGATAATTACTGGAAGTTGCAGGGGTCCAAGAATCCTGGGTTCTAACTCTAACTCTTACTCCAATATAACCCTGAGAAATCAATTAACAGAAAGAAATTTCAGTTAGCGGTGA
>NW_027724243.1:0-317 GCF_054177405.1 Leptonychotes weddellii | reverse complement strand
AGAGCTACCCTATGACCCAGCAATTGCACTACTAGGGATTTACCCCAAAGATACAAATGTAGTGATCTGAAGGGGCACCTGCACCCCAATGTTTATAGCAGCAATGTCCACAATAACCAAACTATGGGAAGAGCCCAGATGTCCATCGACAGATGAATGGATAAAGAAGATGTAGTATATATATATATATATATATATACAATGGAATACTACTCAGCCATCAAAAAAATTGAAATCTTGACATTTGCAACAATGTGGATGGAACTAGAGGGTATTTTGCCGAGCGAAATAAGTCAGATCAGAGAAAGACAATTATC
>NW_027724242.1:0-317 GCF_054177405.1 Leptonychotes weddellii | reverse complement strand
AATTCTAATAGATCATTTGAGTAATGGCCAAAAAATCTTCACAAGATGCTAGTTGATTTCAGTTTTCTAATTTCTATTTCCCCCCACCCCCACCCCAGAATATTGTCAGAGCTCTTGGGACTGAGGATAGGCCTTACCCAGGTTTCTTCCTGCCCATTTCCTCAGTTCTTCCTCATCTTGCTATCGTATATCTCACCACCCTTTACAGCTTTTGCTGTAGTCTTCTCATTAAGTCCTCTTCTTTGCCATTACCTAATCCTGCCTTGTCTGGGACATGTATGGGGCACCGGCAAGATCATCTACCCAGCATTTCCTCC
>NW_027724241.1:0-317 GCF_054177405.1 Leptonychotes weddellii | reverse complement strand
GATCCTGAATTTTTTTACAAACTGAAGGTTTGTCCCACATTGAGCACGTTGATCTGTGCCATTTTTCCAACAGCACTTGCTCACTTTGTGTCTCTCTGTCATATTTTGGTAACTCTCACAATATTTCAAACTTATTAGTATTATATTTGTTACAGGATGTGGGATCGGTGATTATGACTCACTGAAAGCTCAGATGATACTTAGCATTTTTTAGTGATAAAGTCCGTTTTAATTAAGGTATGTGCATTGTTTCTCAAACATAATACTAGTGCACACTTAATAGACTATAGCGTAGTGTAAGCATAACTTTTACATGC
>NW_027724240.1:0-317 GCF_054177405.1 Leptonychotes weddellii | reverse complement strand
CCCAGCTCTTACAAAGTGTATTCCTTTTGTTTCAGTGAAATTGAATTCAAACTCAGTTATGGTCTTTATCCCCTATATAAATATCTTTAAATATGGTCTTCCTTGCCTGCTTAACTTTGGTACAAATTTTTGCTTTGAAAGAAATCATACTGTTTAGGGTGAAGTAGTCAGGAAGACTTTTCCTGAGAAGGTGACATTTGATTAGAGGCATAAATTATGGGAAAGACTGACACTATAAAATATCAGGAAGTGTGTTCTGGATAAAGGGAAAAACATGTATTCTCTGAGGCAGGAATAGATGCAGTATGTTTTAGGAA
>NW_027724239.1:0-317 GCF_054177405.1 Leptonychotes weddellii | reverse complement strand
TATTGCATGGGAGCACTGGGTTGTTATATGAAAACTATGAATCATGGAACACTACATCAAAAACTAATGATGTAATGTATGGGGACTAACATAACATAATAAAATTAAATTAAATTTAAAAAAAAAGTTTCCTTTTCCTCGCCCTAACTCAGAACTAGGGGATATTTCCATGATGTTTCTTGTCTAGACCTCAGTAGTCATTCTCAGGTTACAGCCTGCATTAAGTTTCAAATCAGGGGATACCAGAGGAAAATATTGGTAAATTCCCAAAAGGTTCTGTGGCACTTTGAGTTTTGGTCTTCCCTGATTTCCCTACT
>NW_027724238.1:0-317 GCF_054177405.1 Leptonychotes weddellii | reverse complement strand
CCAGGTTACTACTTCTCTCTTTGCATAGTATGTTCCTTAGCAGAGAGTCACTAAATACACATGTTCAAGGGGAGGGGAGGAAAGCTCCACATTTTGGAGGGAAGAGTATCAAAGAATTTATGGTCAGACATGTATTAAAACTGCCACAGTAGGGCACCTAGGTGGCTCAGTCAGTTGAGCCTCTGACTCTTGATTTCGGTTCAGGTCATGATCTTGGGATTGTGAGATGGAGCCTCGAGTCAGGCACCCCACTGAGCGTGGAGCCTGCTTAAGATTCTCTTTCTCCCTCTGCCTCTGCCCCTCCCCCCACTCACGTG
>NW_027724237.1:0-317 GCF_054177405.1 Leptonychotes weddellii | reverse complement strand
TGTTTAAATGTAGCATGACTGAAGTTATCAAAACATATAGGAGGAAGGGCTTGATTCTGACTGGTCAGAATGAGGGCACAAGAACAGAGATCTTGGGGAAAAGGTGTCAGGGCATGAGACTTAAAGAATGAATAGAAGCATCTCAGAAAGAAAGGGAGTACCAGGGGAGCATAACAGAGGAAACAGGTGGAACACAAGGTATCAAAGACGTGGAAGATAATGATGTGTCGGGGAGATGCTGGTGAGCATCCTGATTATCTGATATATTGAAACACGGGCATTCCTAGGAAGAGTAGAGGCAATATAACATGTTACAA
>NW_027724236.1:0-317 GCF_054177405.1 Leptonychotes weddellii | reverse complement strand
AGCTTTTGTAGCTAATGACCACAAACTTGATGCCTTGTAAACAACAGGAATTTATCTTGCACAGTTCTGGAGGCCAGAAGTTCAACATCAGTTTCACTGGGCTGAAATCAAGGTGTCCAGAGACTCTGGGGGAGAATCCATTCCTTGTCTCTTTCAGCTTCTAGTAGCAGCCTTCATTTCTTGGCTTGTGGTCACATCATGCCAGTCTGTGCCTGCACTTTTCCAACACCTTCTCTTCTCTGTATGTGTAGCCTCCCTCTACCTCTATCTTAAAAGGGTGCTTATGACTGGATTTAGAGCCCACCTGGAAAATCCAG
>NW_027724235.1:0-5204 GCF_054177405.1 Leptonychotes weddellii | reverse complement strand
TGGGTATTGAGGAGGGCACATTTTGCATGGAGCACTGGGTGTTATGCACAAACAATGAATCATGGAACACTTCATCTAAAACTAATGATGTAATGTATGGGGATTAACATAAGAATAAAAAAAATTAAAAAAAAAAAAAAAAAAGGAACCCCAGAGCAGAGTGCTGGACAGCTCAATTCTGCAGCCAGCTCAGCCCTTCACTCTGTGGGTGATGCTGGGCAAGCCCCTTCCTGACCCTGGGACTCCCACATTTGTCAAAGGAGGCAGGGGACTAACTGGCTCCAGAACTCCATCCTGGTCCCATCATTCTGTGCACACCAGTCTGCTGACTCTATGCACAAGGGTGTGTATCCTCATGTCACAGACGCTGCTGGTGACTTTTCCAAGGCTCCTCCTTTCTGGGTGTCACCGCCCCCCCCCCCCCGTTGGCTCTTTTGCAGCCAAGAGAGCTGTGTAGGAGTGCCTTTCTGCCTATCCCTTTTGGGTTCTCCCATTCAGGATGTTTTTTCACACCTCCAAGTGCTGGGTGGGAGTGGACATCCCACACGTTTGGCTCTGATGAGACACCTTCTTTCCCTTCCATGGGATGCTTTCAGCACAGGACCTGGGGATTGATGTCTCTATTCTGACCCCTTGTGAGCTGCTAGGGGATGTCTGCACAGCAGCAATCCACCACCGCTGCTATGTGAACCATTCTTCCCTGGCCCCCAAGGGCCAGAGGAAATGCCTCCTTTGCCACAGCCAGTCCCTACACTATGGAGGAGGCGAATAGATTAGGCAGACTCGTTCATGACACATCTCTGCCCTGGCCTCAGTTTTCACATTTGTAAAATGAAAGGATGGGACCAGACTGCCCCCTAAGATACTCCCAACTCGAATATGGTAGGGTTTCATTTCTGTGTTTTTTCAAGTCTGTCCCGGTTTTCTCATTTCCTCCACGATTCATGTACTTCCTTTCTGCCCATTGGGATGTTAAACTGCTCTGAACGCCCTGCTGGAGGGACATATCTCTGCATACCAGTCGGGTTGGAATTTTGGTGGAATAACTTGCTATTAAAATATGGTTAAAAGCAAAGTTTTATTTATGAGGTAAGACTGCATGAGGAAGGCAGAATGGAAAAGAGGATGCATGCATTGGTTGGAACTGGGGGAAAAATGAGCTGCTTGTTTCTTACTCAATGGATTCTTTTGGCTGAAATGTTGTTAATAATTTCTAAAAACTGTGGCTGATGAGACAAAGGGGCCTTTCAAATGTCATCAAGGAGCCTGTGGGGCTTCCCTAAAATTTCATTAGGAAGAGATCAATTTAAAGATTAACTAATGTAAGAGATGCTGTTTATCTAATTAACTGCAGCGAGCTCGTGAGATAACGTAGAGAGTGAGGTTCCTGGCAGCTTATAGAGACCCAAAAGAGGGCAACTGGAGAGGAAAGAATCAGTGCTTTCCTAGTCCATGTTCAGGGTGGAAGGTTCTCTTTCCAAATGATTCCCAGTAGTCCAAGAAGGGATGCCCTTGGAATTGAGACCCCTCCATACTGGTGGAATGAGGATAAACTTGAGATGACATTCAAATTCTTTCACTTATTCATAATTCATCAATAGCCTTTTAATCAAATTTAGCTTCTGTGCAAGCATGCCCAACAGGAAGAAGCACCCTGAGTGAATATTCCTGCTAAACTGCCAGATATATGCCCCAGTACAGATAATGGGGTACGGTGCTTCCGATTTAAAGGTATTTCACATGCATTTAACGATAATTTTATAATAACTGTGCAAGGTGGATAGTAATGTTTCAGGACTACCATGTCCAGGCCTGCAGATAATGCATTGCACAACTCTGCGGACACCATTCACACATGAATGGCATCTTCTGGAGTTGTGCAGTACACAGCCTGTACACGGCTTCAATCACAATAAAACAAGACTGCTACTGTGTCCTGTGCTTTTCTAAGTACTTACACATGTCAGCTCACTTAACCCTCCTACTCTCATACCTCATACCCATGGTGCCTGGGTTCAAAATATACCTTCCCATCATCTCATGTTGTGCCTTGGGAAATTATTTTAATACATCGTCTTTTGGTCTCTGCCTGTGACTACCATGCATCTGTCAGAGTGTGACTGTACTGAATTGTTGAACCTGAGAAGCTAAGAACCCAGGGTTCAAGCGCCCACAGCAGCCGACGATGTGGGAGGCTCTCTCTGGTCGCCGGGAAGTCACTCTCTGTATGCACCAATTGCTAAGTTCATCATTCGCCACCGCCTCTTATCGAGGAAGAATCATGTGTTCTATGTGTTTGTAAGTAAGAACATAAACTTTTGTGAACGATTATGAGTTGAATCCATTCTTTTGTGGTTAAATCGGATGAAACATCAATCAATCCTTCCAAGAAAAAGGCACACCTCCAAGAAAAAATGTACACCCGTTCATGAAATGAATAGAGAGGGTCACCTACTCATTCCATGGACATACATGTGAGGAGGCTGTGATCCCAACCCCGGCCTATCTCTTATGCTGCCCCTGCTCATCAGCTGTCAATATAACAGAAACACCCTCAGCTGGGAGGGCTTCTCCCGTCTGTGTCTGCACAAACCCCACTGATGCCAACACGTCTTGCTGTTGCTATAGTAACTCTATCCAGCCTGCTTGCTGCACATTTCTGAATGCAGATTGCATCCTGTCATCTTGTCCAAATGCCTGGGGCCAGCTTGATTTGGGAAGGAGGGGAGTAGGTGGGCTTTCAGTCAGATTGGACAACTTAATGTCCCTTAGCCACTTGGGTATGGTGGGAGAAAGCAGAATGGCTCAGTGTGGCTTCTTATGCCCATTAGCCCTTTATATGCCATCCACGCCTTGAGACATTCCCTGCTAGACATCGCCAGATTTTCCTCTTTTTCCTGGATATTCCCTGGGCCACTCCTTCATGTTAACTCTCGTCCTTACCCACCAATCCTCCCAGAGGCCTCCAGACCCATTCCTGAGTAAGAACTAGAGGTAAGCGTGAGGTTTGTGTCAAAAGAACTGAAGTTAGGACCTTAAGAACAGAAAAACCTTGTTCTCTGGGGAAACCTCCGAAGTCCCCCAGCTTGAGATTTTATCTCTGCACAGGGGCAAAAAAAAAAAAAAAAAGAAAAAAAAAAGAGGTGTACAAAGATATAAGAATCGTGGACTTTATCCCCAGATGCAAGGGATAGTTTCCCAGGACCCCTAATTTCCTTAAGTTATTTCCAGGATTTCTCTGGGCTATTGACATTATCCCCCTTCCTCGCTCTTCAAATTAAGTATTTTGTCATAGATACCTTGCTGAAAATTCAGTAATTTTTTAAAACTCTCTCACCAGGATCTTAAACTGTTGTGACCGTTAGTATATCAATGTACTCAATTCCTAACCACTCCTCAGAACCAAAACAAACCCATCACCCTTGCCCTTCAAGTGACTTATTCAGGCAGCAGGGTGGCTGGCCGCCTTTTGAGAGAACCCTGCATAGAGGCTTCAGAGCTAGTGTTGAATGCTCAGAGTTGTAGCACAAAAATATATACTTCAAAACCATTTGAAATTGACAGGCACAATTTTTTTGTCTCACTGTGACACATTGTCTTTTTTCACTCTGATATGTCACTAAGTGACCTCCTTGATCTGCAAAGGCAATCTTGTCCGCACCTTTTGAAACAAGGACTGCTTACGCATTGGTCAGTGACAATATGTCTTGGCCTTCCTGTGAACCCTTTCCTACACTGAGCTTAGTAGACTCCCACTTGCTGAATAAAGATCCATCTTTTGGAGCCAAGTTTTGAGACACAAGCTATTATCCATATGCAGAGTTAAATACTAGAAAATTTTCTGCTTTAAATAGGGACAGGTTCTCTGTCATATTATTAATACCCTGAGATAATTACAGGTCTCCTGACACAAAGCCTTCCAACTGGGTTGACCACAAGATCAGGTGAGAGTGGTGGGTGGAGGGGCACAGCAAGTTTTGGATGCAGGATGCACAAAATTCACAGAACTGGGCTCAGTAAAGTTCTGAAGCTTCAGAGTCTGGAAGGATGAGGCAGGAAAGGAAATGCTTAACGAGGTGACAGCCCTCTAGACTAGGGACTCTGAAAGTGGGGTCTGTGAACTTGGATGGGGAAAAAAGTCACCTCTCATTTGGCTGAATTCTAACTCTTATCTAGCATTTGCTTCAATTGTGAAAGTAGATTAACCACAGTAGTGTTAGTGGGAACAGAGATATTTTCGCCAATTGAAATCAACTATTTTCATCATGTTAAAATTTTTACAGATACCTCAAAATAGTGTTTATACTTAGCACTAAATTCTAAATTATTAAAACTGCTTCTGAAGTTTATTTAATCAGTTAAACACATATATTGCTATATTCTAAATTAAAATTTTTGATACTATATGTAATATATATTTGATATATATTTGCTATACTTTTGATTTTATATATATTCATACTAGTTTCTTTTGTAATCCTCTACATTTTACTTTGTACATTTGAAAATATTCAAGAAGGTGTCCCATGTGTGTCACCACAGTAGGAAGTGTTCCATGTCACAAGGAAGGGTAAAGAGAGTTGACTTCTGGAACTTTTAAGGAAGGCCAGACTGGAAGTGAAAAGACTTAGAAATCCAGTTTAGGTTTCTAGATTCTTCCTAAGAGGATTCTTCTCTTCCTAAAAGAATCTTGGGAAGACAACCTTTAAACGAAAGGAATAAAGTTCAAATGGTAGCATCTCGGGCATTGTGGAGAGACCTTTTAGTGGAAAAGTGTAAAAATACAGAGGAAGCAACACCGACTCTGCAGGAACAAAATCTCTATCTCAGTTCAGGTGGGGTCAGAAGGGTGAACTTAAGAAAGATGGCGGAGGAGTAGGGGACCCTATTTCAACTGGTCCCCGGAATTGAGCTGGATATCTACCAGACCACTCTGAGCACCCACGAAATCAGCCTGAGATGTAAGAAGATCTGGATCTCTACAAACAGAATATCGCAGGCAGTTGGTTTTGAGGTAGGAAGCGGAGAGCCATGATTCTGCGGACAGATATCGGAGGATAAACGGAGGCAGGAGCGTGCCTGGACGTGGGAATCCTACACCGCCGGTGAGTGACAGCCTCCCATGCTGCGGACGGGCACAGACTCGCAGACCAGTAGCGTCGGGAAAGGACTTTAGGGCAGCCCCCAGGGTGGAAAACCAGACC
>NW_027724234.1:0-317 GCF_054177405.1 Leptonychotes weddellii | reverse complement strand
TACTTCATTTCTGCCTCCCCTTCTCCCTGGAACCTTCCTCACCCTGCAGGGAGAAAACAAGGCTCTCAAGGGATTTCTCAGTCTCCCCCCAGACCTTGTAGCAGGGTTCTCGTCTCAGAGAGTCAATGAATGAATCTCTTGGACACCAAAAGGTGAAATGAAAGTTTACTCAGTAACCGTGAGAACAGAAAAGGAAAGTCTCTGGAGAGGGGTCCCCCACCTGAGGGCTTTTACGGTCGGTCTTTTATAGAAAACGGACCAGGGAATTTGGTACATACCTGGTCACAGTTCTCCATGTCTGGGATTTCTGTGAGCCT
>NW_027724233.1:0-317 GCF_054177405.1 Leptonychotes weddellii | reverse complement strand
CATACTCATCAGTGAGATTTTAAAAGTATTAACATTTTATTAATAAATATCTATATCTACACCTCTCTATCTCTGTCTAAATATGAAGACTTTCCATTAAAAAAGTACCTGCAAGGACGTGCACATTCAGAGGTGTTTTTTCTGCTTTTTTTTTTAGCGAGAGGGGCAAGGGCAGAGGGGAAGGGAGAGAGAGAATCTTAAGCAGGCTCCACGCCCAGCCGGAGCCCGAGGCGGGGCTCGATCTCATGACTAGAGCCAAAATCAAGAGTCATTCTCCTAACCACTTGAGCCACCTGGGCGCCCCCTCCACGAAAGGT
>NW_027724232.1:0-317 GCF_054177405.1 Leptonychotes weddellii | reverse complement strand
GATCCCAGGCCTCGGGGTCCCCTCCCCTGCTTGCAGACCCTGGCCTTTGAATCCTTGGAGACCCAGCAGAGCAACGAGGGTATCCTGCCCAGAGCAGGAGGCCTGGGGCTCAGCCCCCGCTGTCCTTCCCGCCGGTCCCCGAGGGCAGAGCAGCTCGGTGGTGTCCAGAGCGCTCACGCGGCCTCTCACTGACCACACTTCCCTGCATCGGGGGGCCCATCCTCCTGTCTCTTCTCCAGGAGACCGAGGGGAGAAAAGAGTACGCGGGGAGAAAGGTGAGCCCGGCTCGCGGTCCTGGGGGCGCCTCGGGAGGCTTT
>NW_027724231.1:0-317 GCF_054177405.1 Leptonychotes weddellii | reverse complement strand
CCTCCAACTCTTAACTGTAAGCTGAAGCAGGTAAGATCAAAAACTCACAAAAGTGGCTAATACTGATGAGTAAGCCATGGATATACAAAGGCAGCTAAGAATTTGATGTCTTCAAAAAGTAGTTTGTCTTAGGGTAGTGAAAATAGTAAAATCAATCAGTTGATTGCTTGATCAATCATTCCAGAACTCCTGGAGCATGTGCCTCACCAGATGGTTGTAAAGGGTAGATGAAATGAAGTACATAAAACACCAAATCTTGTGTTTGTTCTATCTGGAAAGTGTCCTTTAAAGCGTTGCCCCACAGTGAGTTGTGTGGC
>NW_027724230.1:0-317 GCF_054177405.1 Leptonychotes weddellii | reverse complement strand
TTTTTCTAAGTTTAAGCCCTGGTGTACTCCCACTCGGTATAAATACTATTCTGAATTTGGTGGGTTTTTGTTTTTTTTTTAAAGATTTTATTATTTATTTGAGACAGAGAGAATGAGAGAGAGAGAGAGAGAGCACATGAAAGGGGGGAGGGTCAGAGGGAGAAGCAGACCCCCCTGCCGAGCAGAGAGCCCGATGCGGGACTCGATCCCGGGACTCCAGGATCATGACCTGAGCCGAAGGCAGTCGCCCAACCAACTGAGCCACCCAGGCGCCCCAGAATTTGGTGGTTTTGTTTTTTGTTTGTTTTTTTTAATTT
>NW_027724229.1:0-317 GCF_054177405.1 Leptonychotes weddellii | reverse complement strand
GCACTCCAATATTCTGCCTTCTCCATGTCCTCTGTAAATATGGAAATCATTTTTATGCCCAAGTGAACAATAGTCAAAATGCCAAATGTCTTGGAAATAGCCCCTGTTTCAAAAAGAAAAAGAAAGAAAGAAAGAAAGAAAGAAAGGAAATAGCCCCTGTTTTCCTCTTACCTGTGTATTAGTGAGGCCCACTCGTTGGGCTGTTGCATTTTTCTCTTGGTTAGAATAGATTTTATTCAGTTCTTAGCTATCTATGTGGGTCATCTTCTGTAAGTGATAGTGGGGGCAGATATCTTCATTTTGTAACCCCTCATGGC
>NW_027724228.1:0-317 GCF_054177405.1 Leptonychotes weddellii | reverse complement strand
TATTCTTTCTCCACTGTTTGTAATCCATTTCTACTCTGCTGCTTTCCCAAGGGAGAGGGTTAATCCCCAAAAGGCACCCCATGGGGGAAAGTTGTAAGTGACATCGTTCCAGATAAACAATGTCAGTAATGCAGTCAACCCAACATGCTGTGCTCAGTGAATTTGTGCATGCCATTCAGCTACTGGCCTCCAGGAAAGTATGGCGTGCCTGGGACTGGAACTGCATAGGCCCAAACTTTGCAAAATGAACTGTATTTGTTTTTTTTATTTTTTTATTTTTTTTTTATTCTTATGTTAATCCCCATACATTACATCAT
>NW_027724227.1:0-317 GCF_054177405.1 Leptonychotes weddellii | reverse complement strand
GGGTCATGTGGAAATGGACAGTAGGCACCAGGTCGGTTTCTGATAGATAGACTTTGTAGAGAGACGTTGCAGCCAGAGAGAAGGTTCTAAGGTCATTCCAAGGAAAGGCAGTGGGGGAATGTTCAGGAGCTGGTGAATGGTCTGGTTGTGTTTCAGGTGAAGGTTTGCCCTGGGAGATCCTGGGAGAGACTCTAGAAGGATAAGCTGACAGCTCAGTGGCCATATGCCTGATTTGTTCAGGACAGCCCTCATTTGCTCCTATTGTCCCAACACATTTATTAATCATCATTCCCTTTTCTCAGACATGCTTCCCCTTT
>NW_027724226.1:0-317 GCF_054177405.1 Leptonychotes weddellii | reverse complement strand
GTAGAAAAGCCTATTCAGATTCTTTGCCCATTTTTAAATTAGGTCATTCGTCTTTTTATTACTGAGCTATATGAGTTTTAAAAAATATATTCTAGATGAAAATTCCTTATAAGATATATGATTTGGAAATATTTTCTCCCATTCTATGGGTTGTCTCTTTCCTTTCTTGATGGTGTTTTTTGGTTTTTTTTTTTTAATTTTTTTAAAAGATTTATTTATTTATTTTAGAGAGAGCGTGCACACACAGGGGAGAGGGGCAGAGGGAGGGAGAGAAAAACTCTTAAGCACACTCAGCACTGAGTGCAGAGCCTGATGCA
>NW_027724225.1:0-317 GCF_054177405.1 Leptonychotes weddellii | reverse complement strand
CTTTCAGTATTTCTTGTAGGGCTGGTTTGGTGTTCGCAAATTCTTTTAGTTTTTAGTTGTCCTGGAAGCTTTTTATCTCTCCTTCTATTTTCAATGACAGCCTAGCTAGATATAGTATTCTTGGTTGCATATTTTTCTCATTTAGTGCTCTGAATATATCATGTCAGTCCTTTCTGGCCTGCCAGGTCTCTGTGGATAGGTCTGCTGCCAATCTAATATTTCTACCATTGTAGGTTATAGATCTCTTCTCCCAAGCTGCTTTTAGGATTTTCTGTTTGTCTCTGAGACTTGTTTTACTATTAGATGTTGGAGTGTTG
>NW_027724224.1:0-5204 GCF_054177405.1 Leptonychotes weddellii | reverse complement strand
TTAATACACTGAACTCTTCTGGCTTAGCCAAGACAACTCATAGTACTTTATACATTGCGGGAGACAGGAAGATTATTTAATAAATTGTTACGGAGGCCACACATCATGAACACTTTAATAAGTAAGATTACCAAGCAAAGTTCTATCTTTAAAGATCCTGGTTTAGGGGCTCCCGGGTGGCTCAGTCGGTTGGGCAGCTGCCTTCAGCTCAGGTCATGGTCGCGGGGTCCTGGACGGAGCCCCTTATTGGGCTCTCTGCTGGGCAGGGAGCCTGCTTCTCCGTCTCCCTCTGCCTGCAGTTCTGCCTACTGTGCTCTCTCTCTGTCAAATAAATAAATAAATCTTTTAAAAATTAAAAAACAAAATAAAGATCCCGGTTGAAATTTTCAGGACACAGCAGCATTCTTTCACGTGTGTGAAAGTGTTATTTCTGGGTGTCTCTGAAGATCCCTTTGTTAGAAAGAACTGTGGGGGGGCACCTGGTTGGCTCAGTCGTTAAGTGTCTGCCTTCGGCTCAGGTCGTGATCCCAGGGTCCTGGGATCCAGCCCCACATCGGGCTCCCTGCTGGGCGGGAGGCCTGCTTCTCCCTCTCCCACTCTCCCTGCTTGTGTTCCCTCTCTCGCTGTGTCTCTCTCTGCCAAATAAATAAATAAAATCTTTAAAAAAAAAAAAAAAGAAAGAACTGTGGCAGGACAGTGTTTGTGATGCAGAAAGCAAGCTGGAGTGCTTGCAGCCGTGCAAGAGAGGAGGGAACTTTCTCTCCTCACCTGGGCAGCACTCCGTCCGCAGCAGGTAGGAGGTCCTGCAGTTATCCCTAGCCTAAGCCCTGGAATTCTACTGGATAGCACTGGGAGAAAGAAGGCCTTGAGGAGCTCAAAACGTACCACAGGGAACAGAAAGGGCCAACGTGGGTTCATGAGCAGATGGAATATTGACCGTGTCATCTTCTGCATCTAAAGGCCCCCATTGAGTTAAACAAAACTTTATCTGGATTTCAATCTGCATGAGTTCCTTTTATTCTTACTCTTCACATTTCTCTTTTCAATATGAACTACTTGTTTAGTATCCAGGTGAGAACATTTGTGGGCATCTTTTGAGGCCACAATTCATGTACTATTTACAATATTGCTGGTTTTAAAAATAAGTACTATATCCAGCATCATAAGAATACATTTTGTAAAACTTAAGTCAAGAAAACCTTAACAGAGTGTATCAGTGGAATAGACAAAATGATGTCCTCCACCAATGATGTTCACGTCTTGCCTTTTTTTTAAGTTTTATGTGATATCCTTTGATAAACACTAAATTTTAAATTTTATTTATTTATTTAAGTCATCTCTACACCCAACATGGGGCTCAAACTCACAATCCCAAGATCAAGAGTCCCATACTCTACCAACAGAGCCAGCCAGGAACCCCTGATGAACACTAATTCTTTGTTGTAGTTTCTTTTTCAATATCAAACTGTATTTTATTTTTTTTTATTTTTTTAAAAGATTTTATTTATTTATTTGACAGAGAGAGACACAGCGAGAGAGGGAACACAAGCAGGGGGAGTGGGAGAGGGAGAAGCAGGCTTTCCGCTGAGCAGAGAGCCCGACGCGGGGCTCGATCCTAGGACTTTGGGATCATGACCTGAGCCGAAGGCAGACGCTTAACGACTGAGCCACCCAGGCGCCCCTCAAACTGTATTTTAAAGTGATCCTTTTCTCATTCGTTCCGCTGATGATCCGTTTCCATGACCTATTTGATATATTTGCTCAAAGTACAGAGTATATCATATATGGCTTAGCTATCTTCACAAACACTGTGGGATATATACTTTCACTTTTCTCTCAAGCTGGAGAATTTTCCTTAACAGCTACCACTTTTGTAAAGAGTTAGAAGTTCTGTTCTGCTTCCTTTTTTTTTCTTTCCTCCTGGGAAATCGTTGAAACGCTCAGCTTAGACTCACAGGTGTAGCTGCTAGTCTCTTCCCTGTGAACGTGGACTGTCCTGGGGGGGTGGGGGGGTGGGGGGGTGCCCCAGCTGGCTCACAGGAGCTCAGGAGAGCCAATTGTTGAGTCATTGGTCATTTGAAATGAGCCACGGTGGGGCTCTTTACACCACGCAAACTGACAAACACGGTGAGTCAGGGCTTTAGTTTTTTCTTCCGGAGAGCCAGCTGTTAAACGTCTCCCAGCACGTGCCGGGGACGCCACCTTCTAATTCCAAGTTCCCCAGATCCTTTTCTTTGTGCCTCTAGACACAGATGAGCCAGGGCTCCAGGAATGGGAAGCTGCCACACATGCTCAGCTTCAGCACCAGAACGGCTGCGTTCCTCACCCCCATCCTTCAATTCACGCAGGGAGATTAAAAGAAAATAACACATTCAAACAACTGAAGAAAGTATTCCATTCTTGTGTCCGATGTTGATCATATGCAATATATTCTTCCCAAGGAAACAAACGTGGCAGGGGTGGGGCGCGGGTGCTGAAAGCATCCATCAGAAAAGGACCGGTTTACACAGCTCCTTTGAGCTTCCTGAGACCAGGACCTTCACCTCCATGGTTATCCTGTAGGGAGCAGTAGCTCCCCAACTCCAGGGCAAGGCGACCTGCTGAGGCAGGGGGTGGTTTCTGCTCTGGTGGCTCCTCCCTCTGCTCCTAGTCCAACACTAGTAACTATCAGACCTAGACACAATCATTGAAGAGAACAGATCTACCGTGTTTCTCCTCTCAGCGGGCTGCTGGTGGCTCACAGGTAAGGGGACACCTGCATTCCCCGCATGTACACCCAATGACCTCTGACAGAAGCCACAGGGCCGCAATCAACATCACTAATGACAACACAACACAGCACAACGCAAAACCCCATAGTCATCCGACCTTTCAATGGCTGCAGCATTTCTCAGCCTAAAGGCTCTTCTGAAGCATTGTTCTGAGCTGGTTAGAGCCAGTTCAGAGAGGCAGACAGACTGTCCTTGCAGACCCCAAAGGTTAATCTAGGTCCCCCTTTTCTGGTTCAAGTTTGGGCTTAATACAGAGTCACTCTTCTCAGATCTCAATTTAATCAACTCACAGTGACACACCATGTGTTCATTTAGATGAAATAACACCACAAAGGTATTTATGTAAGTAAGATACTTTTTTGTTGCAAGGAGACATAGTCATCTTTAGGAAGGCCAATAAATATTAGATAAATTGAAATGCTTGATAAAATCTCTCCTCCCCAGGATCTACTCTGAGGTCAGATGTTCTTCAGGAGACTGATAGGATCTTAGGGGACAGTTAATTCTATGTTATACAAACTGTTGCGGAAAACAGAAAATGAAGTTGTACAGCTCATTTTAAAGAAGCTAGAGTAATCTTGATCCCCAAACCAGAGAATACAAGGAAATAAAACAATAGTCCCATTTTGTTTTCAAAGGCACAAAAATTCAAAATGAAATATAGTGTTAAGAAATCAAATCTGGGTATTAAAAATGCCTCACTATTGACTGTATTTATTGTTGGATTTCACAAAGAGGTCAACGTTATGATATCAACCGGTGTAAAAAAGATAGTAATGTTATGTCAATTGATGGCCTAAAAAAGATAACTAATATTATCTCAATAGATAAAAAAATCATTTGAGGAAGCTCAAGACATATTTATGTTCAAAAAAATCCTTCAGGAAACTAAACACCAAAGGTAATTTTCTTAAATGTATAGATTAAGTTATAGTAAACTATTATTTAATGGAAAACGTGTCATGCATTTCTCTGAGGATCTAGAATGAGCGAAGATTGCCAACTATCACCACTGTTGTCTATCATCGTTCTGGAAGCCATGGAGAATACCTTGGAATATAAAAAGAAAGAAGAGATCCAGGGATTGGAAAGGCAGAGATAAAACTGTCATCACTTGCAGATAGCATAACCATCAACCCCCAAACCCACAATCAACAAACTGCTAGAATTAATAAGAGAATTGAATGATATAACCCAACACGTGATCCAAAACCAACCACATTTCTCCATACTGGAAATAACCAAATAGAAAAAATGATTAAAAATAAGACACCAGGGGCACCTGGGCGGCTCAGTAGGTTAAAGGTCTGCCTTCAACTCTGGTCCTGACCCCAGGGTCCTGGGATCGAGCCCCGTGTTGGGCTCCCTGCTCACCTGGGGGCCTGCTTCTCCCTCTCCTCCCCACGAGTGTTCTCTCTCGCTATCTCTGTCTCTCCCTCAAATAAATAAATAAATAAAATCTTTTTTAAAAATTGAAAAACAACAACAAGAAGCAGTCATGTTACATGTATTAGAACAGAAAGCATGACATCGGCAGAATGCCTTGTGTATCAACGAATGCTTGCTGGGGATGCATGTCCTTATGTCACCGTGAAGTGTCACTCTGTCCTCCGGGATGGCACCGGCCCCAACGCCCACCAGCCGTGTGCCCACCAGCTCCACGTCCCCTCCTCCCCCTGCAGCATCCGGCTCCCCATGTTCCCAGTCTAAGAGCTTCCATCAAAAAAAGGTTTTTTTTCCAAAGACACACATTAATGTCTAAATAGTAAATAAAATGCTAGAGGGTTGCTCTCATGGGACCTAGTAACAACCTCTGAAGTAACAACCTCTGAAGTCCCTTTCGTTGTTGTTACTTCAGAACACTCCTTTGTGGGCAGTAACTTCCCTGCATACAGTTGTTATTATCCTATCCGATTCCTGCAGCTGCAGGAGAGGGCAACTCTTCTTTCTTGTGCTGAGGAAACTTCCTTCACAAGAGATCAGCAGGGCTTGTGGTTTTCAAGGCCAAGTTCTGGAATAATATGGGTTCGCCCTGAAAGACAGGCAGGCCTAGGACAAAACCGAATCACATGGGAGAGAAAAGGTCAGAGTAGGATTGTTAACAGATGGAATGTGGAACCTGGACATCAGCAACATCCCTTCCCTCTTATCTTCCATTCTATATGTTTACATGGGACCCTGACTCATTGACCAATTTGTATCTCATTATAATCTTTATTGATGTGGATGCACCATTGATGTGTATGGATGTATTTGCACATTACCGTTGTGGGGGGTGTGATGACAGAGAAAGGCACATGCATGTAAATCACATGATGACTGGACATTTGCAGCTTCTCCTTATCTCAACACTGGAATCCCAATCAGGGCAGGAACTGGGTTGTTGGTTTTCTCACCCTTAACAACCAGCGCCTAGGATAATGCCTAGAATAT
>NW_027724223.1:0-317 GCF_054177405.1 Leptonychotes weddellii | reverse complement strand
GGGACTCCGGGATCATGACCTGAGCCAAAGGCAGTCACTTAACCAATTGAGCCACCCAGGCACCCTGTATGTTGATATTTAATAGGATATATCATACGAACTTGTTCTTCCTCTTCAATAATGCCTTCTTTATTTTGGCCCATTGCAATGCATATATATTTTGGAATAAGCTGAATTTGTAGTTTTTTCTCTAAAGAACATACATGTTTTATTATACCCAGTCTTACTACCCATGAACATGGTATATAGCTCAGTTTATTTAGATCTTTATGTACTTGTCTCCAAATGGTAGATTTATTTCTATAACAGATGTCGAT
>NW_027724222.1:0-317 GCF_054177405.1 Leptonychotes weddellii | reverse complement strand
CTGCTTTATATGTATCATCTTACTCAATCCTCCCAACGACCCTAGCATATAGATACTATTACTATACCCATTGTACAGCTGCCTTCACTGAGTCAAGGAGATGTTAAATGAACGGCACAAAGTCACCCAGATAGTAAAAAACAGCTCAAGGAGCCAGAGTATTGTGATTCTGCAGCTCTTGTTCTTCCCCACAATGGGTCCATGTGGTGCTGCTTCCCAGTATAATTTCATGTTAATTCTCACCACAACCTTGCCATCGAGGTCTCTTTCCACAGTCAGTAGAAGAGGGAGCCGAGTCTCAGAAAGGTCAAGGAACT
>NW_027724221.1:0-317 GCF_054177405.1 Leptonychotes weddellii | reverse complement strand
CACCAGCAAGTAATCTGTCTAGTCCTCAAACTTCTTCCAAAACTTTAAAAATTTGCATTCATCAGAAGCCAGTACAAATTTACCCAAGTGTCTGGACAATAAGAATCCATCTGGAAGGGCGCCTGGGTGGCTCAGTCGGTTGAGCGACTGCCTTCGGCTCAGGTCATGATCCCAGGGTCCTGGGATCGAGCCCCGCATCGGGCTCCCTGCTCCGCGGGAAGCCTGCTTCTCCCTCTCCCACTCCCCCTGCTTGTGTTCCCTCTCTCGCTGTATCTCTCTGTCAAATAAATAAATAAAATCTTTAAAAAAAAAAAAAA
>NW_027724220.1:0-317 GCF_054177405.1 Leptonychotes weddellii | reverse complement strand
TGTGCTTATTGCCATCTTGTTAAATTCCCTCTGGTTGGGTTTGTGGTTCTTTTCCTTTCTTCTTGTTCTCGTCCTTTACAATTGATGACTTTGTTTAGTGTTATGCTTGGACCTTTCCGTTCATTTTTTGTGTATCAGTTACAGGTTTTTGGTTTGTGGCTACCATGAAGTTCATATATAACATCCTAACTATACAGCAGTCTATATAAAGCTGTTGGTCGCTTAAGTTCAAACACATTCTGAGAGCCCTACATTTTTGTTCCCCCTTTCATGTTATATGTCTATGATGTCATGTTTCACATCTTTGATTTTGTGAG
>NW_027724219.1:0-317 GCF_054177405.1 Leptonychotes weddellii | reverse complement strand
AAGCCATTGGCTAGAAATAGGTATACAGCCCCATCTAAATGCATGGGTTCTGGGAATTCTAATCTTCTATGGGCTCAGAAGAGGTGAACCCTATGGAGTCTCTATCACATTTCCATACAAAAAAAAAAAAAGCTGCTATTAAAGAGTCTGTTTGAAACTTTTGATTTTCTTAGAAGTTTGAAGTATATTAACATAGGTGGACTCCAGTGATTTACATGGTCAAGAATACACACACAGCAGTACTACCTGCTCTTAATATGGTGTCTTTGGCTTAAAAGATCAGTGTCTGATTTAGTTGTCCTATATATGTTTGTTTC
>NW_027724218.1:0-317 GCF_054177405.1 Leptonychotes weddellii | reverse complement strand
ACACTCCTTTCAGTGACCGGACATCCCAAGAACACACCAGGAAAACCTCGGCTCCCACGTCTGGGAGCTTTTCCAAAATAAGAGGCAGCTGCGAGACAGAGCAAGAATTATCTTGGTGACAGCCATGAGCCCACCCTGGCCCAAGTCCCCTGGAAGGTGTGGGATCCAGACCCGTTCAGAAGCGTGAGCCCCAGGAGACGCCTGCGTGTAGGACTCCTGCTGTGGACTTGGGGCCTCACTGCAGAAGGCTGGCAGCTGGTCCCTCCTGGCACCACCGGCACGGGGCCTCGTGAGACCCACCGGGCACGGGGCCTCGT
>NW_027724217.1:0-317 GCF_054177405.1 Leptonychotes weddellii | reverse complement strand
AAAAAAAGAGAGAAGCAGCAGCAGCTAATCGGTGAAAAGAGCCTGACACACGCTGAGTGCTCATCAGGCCACAGCTATTGGAGTCAAAACTGTCTCCATAACGTCAAAGAGCCCAGGCAAACCCTCGGATCTCCACTCGCCTTCTGGAGAGCCGGGAGGGCTCAGCGGATGCCCTCTCTGCCTCGTCCACCCGGGACCTCGGAATCAGGGAAGCGGGTTGTGGTCGGTGGCCACACAGCTGCATCTGGTGGAAGGGAAGGAAACGGGACGGTGTCACAAGCCATCTGGGAGAGAAAGTTTTAAAGGCTGGGACAAAG
>NW_027724216.1:0-317 GCF_054177405.1 Leptonychotes weddellii | reverse complement strand
GGCTCACTGGTACATCCTGGGCTGAGAAGCAGGAGGCTGCTTGATGTCAGAGAAGCAGAGAGATTCTGAGTCTCAGCTCTTTCTCTTTGCCTTGGTCCAGCCACGAGGAGAGCACTGTCCTCTGCTCTGTAAGGCCACTGTTGCCCCCAGGAGCTGTTTGAAGCCCCTTTCCTGGATCGTGAGCTGAGGGTGCTCCCCCCGGCAGGGCAGGATCCCAATGCCTCATGATCTAGAGAGCTTGTCTGTCCCCACTTGTTATTTGTGCGGTGTTCTCAGAGGCGTGATGTTGAGAGACCTCAGCTCCGCTGACACATTCC
>NW_027724215.1:0-317 GCF_054177405.1 Leptonychotes weddellii | reverse complement strand
CAACTTTTCAGTTTCCCTTGGATTGAAATATGGTCAAGTTGCTAGGTTCTGGTCAAGGAGATATGTTCAGAAATGTGTGACAATCTATACAAACCATTATTAAGAAGCATCTGGTGAAGAGTTGCCTGGGTATCTCAGTGGGTTGAGCATTAGACTCTTGATTTCGTCTCAGGTCATGATCTTGGGGTCTGGGATGGAGCCCCATATAGGGCTCCGTGCTTATCATGGAGCCTGCTTGAGATTCTCTCTCTCTCCCTCTGCCCCTCCCCCCACAACGTACATGCTCTCTAAAATAATTTTTTTAATCAAAAAAAAAG
>NW_027724214.1:0-317 GCF_054177405.1 Leptonychotes weddellii | reverse complement strand
AGCCATTCTGACCGGTGTGAGGTGGTATCTCATTGTGGTTTTGATATGCATTTCCCTAATGATTAGTGATGTTGAACATCTTTTCATGTGCTTGTTGGTCATCTGTACTTCATCTTCAGAAAAATGTCTATTCAGATCCTCTGCCCATTTTTTAATTGGATTGTTGGTTTTTTTGTTATTGAGTTGTATGAGTTATTTATTTATTTTGGATATTAACCTCTTATCAGATACATCATATGCAAATATCCTTTCCTATTCAGTAGGTTGTCTTTTAGTTGTTGTTTTTTTTAAGATTTTATTCATTTATTTGACAGAGA
>NW_027724213.1:0-5206 GCF_054177405.1 Leptonychotes weddellii | reverse complement strand
GAGGGCACATTCTGCATGGAGCACTGGGTGTTATGCACAAACAATGAATCATGGAATACTACATCTAAAACTAATGATGTAATGTAGGGGATTAACATAAGAATAAAAAAAAATTGCAAAAAAAAAAAAAAGAAATATACACAAACACACCAGGAAGAATCTGTTGGTGATGGACATATCACAAAAGGTCCAGTGCAGTGAAGTAAGCAGGAAGTAAGTGAAAGGGAGGAAGTATAAGGGAATCACTCTAATCCTTGAAAGCTCAGTGACAATTTTAAGATTCCTTGGGCTTTCAATTAATCACAGATCATCACTGATGCTGCTGGGAGTACTGACCTGTGTTCAATTACACCTGTGTTCCTTTGAAAATCATAGATTTGGTAAAGAAAAAAACCTTAACCTGTTACTTTTCACTGATGAAACCATACATTTATTTGGAAAGACAATGTGATAACGTAGAGAATTAGTGTGTGATTTAAACAGAAAATGCGTCACAGCTCCGAAGGAAGTATACAGCCCCTCCTTTCTAGGATTTGTTACCTTTTTTGCATTACTCTGGGGCCTTCTTTTCAAAGAAAAAGAAGGGCTTATTATTGTTCAGTCAATAAAGTACAGAACTATGCACTCAATAAATGTTGATTTCTTATAAAGTTTTTGAAGTAAGGGGCTTTTTTTCCTATGTTTTTTTGTGTGTAATTTTGCACCAAGGAATTCTCGGGCCTGTTCTGTACAGTCACTTTAGTGTTAAGAAGAGCATAAAACCCTAGAAGAAAAGAGAAAGCATTCATACTACACCGCTTAACATACAGAAGGAAACATGTTGAGTTTAGATTGAGATAAATTTGATTTAAACCACATTACTACAGCCACAACATCAACCCACATTTTACCCAACCAGTACTGCAAAAATGGAGAAAGAAAAAAAAAAAAGTAGTCAAAGAAAATGCTTTATTACATGTTTTACCTACTTTAAGGTGCTGACTATTGAATAATTCTGCTGCCTCAGAACTAGGTTAACTACTTAAAGTTGTGTAAATGTTACTGATTATTTCTGTTGCTTTTTCCTACAATTAACATAAACTTGATCTATGTTGGTAATTTTAAAAAACACACACAAAGGATCTTAGGCAGCATTAAAAATGCTGATCTGCAATTTGCTCCCAGGAAGGCAGAAGCTCATTCTCACATACCCTGAGGGTGAGCAAGTTTAGGATATTTTAATAAATTCACACATTAAATTATAAAAGAGAACCATTAGAAATTAATGCCAAACTCTAAACAGGTTTGGATTACCATACTAGATCATAAGTGATATTCAAATGTTTCTTTTTAGAAAAAAAAGTAAGCATTAGCATAATTTATAGAACTATTTTCCAGCTATAGGCATCTATAGAACTGCTCACAAAACTACTCTTCAATTACAGTGGACATGCAAACAAAGAACAAGGAATTCCTATAGGCCATAATCCAAAGGGTGGTTCTCAAAACCAGTTGCATATAAAATCCTATAGGGAGTTTCCAGAAACTAGTGATGACTGTGACTGACTCACAGAAATTCTTATTCTGAGATAAGTCCCTGGTCTGGAGAATAACTGGATTATGCTTAGCATGTAAGCCTTGAATATGCAGACCTTGGCATTACGTATATCCTTCCCACATCCCCACATACAAAATACACTAAGGACAGAGAATAACCTAGGAAATTAGCTTTTTTCCAATATCTGATAAAAATACTGTCAACCAGGGCCATTAGAGCTTCAGTTTAAAACTAACATTGGAACTTGATGCCAAGCTAACACTCTGAGGGGCACTGAAAGGAGAAGGAATGGACCTGGGACAGCATACTCCAGAAAGTTGATGTCGAGCTGGTGTTGGCCTGACTTTGGAAGCATTTCCCCATGGATGAGCCCCGCCAGACCATCTCAGCTATGGTGAAAATCTCTAAAAGCTCCAATAACAGGGACTTCCTGGTTCAGGAGAACCTGAACCTCTCTCTGTTTTGTTTCTGTAGCTGAATGACACAAACTCCAAGTCCAACTTTGTTGGTTGACAAACTGGCACCTATTCACAGAAGGCAAGGAGAGATGGAAGACAGAGGCAGACACTCCAGGTGGGTGGGCAGCAGGTTTAATAAGCAAGAGGACTGACTTAAGAGGCTTGTCTTGGCCAAAAGATGAGTAGATCTCTGCACCTACCCACCAAATCTTAGAAGTTTGAGTAGAGGCCCTAATGGGGCTCAGTCATGGCTACCGCCCAGATGGACTCAACAATACATTGCTTTCTCAGGCTACGTCCTTGAAGTGGCTCCTAGTGTGGGCACAGTGGGTGGAATGCACGTTGGAAGGAAAGGGGAGGGGTGAGGCACCTCCAATGGCCCAGGTCCAGCTTGCAGGTCAACCAACAGTCACATCCTCTTGATGACCTCCTCCAAGTTTTTCTAATTTGAGATGGACATTTAGAAATGGATACAAGAATGAATGTACTTAACTATTGAGATGAAGAGAAAAAAGATCATATTTTAGATACCCTATAGCAGAATTACTAACAGAATAAGGTACTATTCATCTAGACTAACCCTAAAATTGCATGCCCTACTATTCAAATTCTAATTCTTTCTTTTAAAAGATTTTATTTATTTATTTGAGAGAGAGAGAGAGAGAGAGACATAGTGAGTGGGGGGGGGCAGAGGGAGAAGGAGAGGGAAAGGAGCAGACTCCCCGCTGAGTAGGGAGCCTGACATGCGGCTTGATCCTAGGACCCTGAGATCATGACCTGAGCCAAAGTCAGACACTTAACCAACTGAGCCACCCAGGAGCCCCTCAAATTCTAGGTCTGATCAACATTCAAAACTTGGAGACAGACTAATATTAGGTGGACAGAAACAAACCCAAATCAAGGCTGGAGAATGACTGGTTATTTTTATCTCCTATTCTCCATTATTTTGGCACAGATACCTTTATTCAATAACCAAACATGGAGACTTCCACTTCAGGCTATTTTTAGATTTCCTAACACTGAAATTTCCTTCCTGCCATTAATAAACAGCAAATTTGGCAAAATCTGTAAGGAAATTGTTTTCAGACATTGGATAATCAGCAGCACAAGACCATCATCTCCAAGGGAAAGAAAACTTCTTTCCAAATGCCAGCTTTCTGCCTAGAGGCGGATCAGTCTCTCGTAGTTAAAAAGAAAGAGATTAGAGTTTGAGGACACTGAGATAGCCAGAACAGCACGCTGAAGAAGAGAACACTGTACAGAGAGAGAGCTCCAAAAATCTGCTTAATGTTCCCCGTTAAGTTGATTGCTGGAAACGAAGAGGCACAGGCAAAGAGTGAAACTCCATGAGGCCAGGGGAAGAATATTAGAAAGCTATGAGCTGAACAGTTCTCAGAGCTCACCCAGGAAAAGGGGGCATTTTAGTTCTAACCATCTGGAATAGAAAGTCTTCACTGAACACACAAGGTATTCAGTAGAAACTACAGAAGACTAACACTTTAGTCACAGTGTTTAACAAGCCCTACATGAAGATTACTCTGTATCCACCTATGGTAGACAGTTCTAAGATGCTCTCCAAGACTCCTGCCCTCTGTCAGACAGGCTTTGCATAGTGTCCTCCCCTTGGATGTGGATGGCACACTATCCACTTAACAAAGAAGTCACACTTATTTATAATTTTAAAACTCTCAGAAATGCGGAACACAAATAAACCTCCCCCAAAGAGCAAAAATCAATGAAATAGACAATGAAAAGGTAATAATGAAGATAAATACCAAACATAAATTCTCTGGAAAAAAATCAATAAAATTGACAAAATACTAATGAGACTGATCAAGGGGGAAGAAAAAGAGAGGATGCAAATTATCAATGTTGCAAATGAACTAGGTAACATCACTGCAGGTACTAGATTTTTAAGGGAATATGAATAATTATAAGCCAATAAATTTGACAAATTAGTTGAGTTAGATTTTTAAAACACACACAAAAACTGACTCAAGAAAATGTAGAAAATATGAAGATCCTTATATCTATTAAAGAAACTTGATGCTTAATTTAAAAAACCGTCTCATGAGAAAATAAAATAAAACTTAAACCCTTTAGGTCCATATGACTTCACTGGGGGAACAAATTAAAGAAAACACATCGACCAACCAATCATGATTATAACTCCCAAAATGTTAGGGATAGAGGGGTACTTTCTTAGCTTGAAAAAGAGCATCTACAAAAAACCTAAAGTCCGCAACACACTAAAAGTGGAAAGACAATAATTTCCCATTAAGATCAGAAATAAAACAAAATATCCATTCTCATCTCTGCTACTCAATGTTGTTATAATGCAAGAAGGCAAAAAAATAAAATAACATTCAGAGTGGAAATGATTTCATGATCCTGTATAGAGAAAATCTAAAGGAATATGCAAGAAAGTTACCAGCTTTAATAAGTGAATTTAGTAAGATGCAGAAGATACAGTGAATAAAAAGCAATTATATTTTTATCTAAAAGCATGGAAATGAAACTGGAAAATTAAATGTAAAAATGATTCATCTACATTATCATCCAGAAACAAGATATTTAAAATAAACTTAACAATTTGGGCAGACACGTAAGTTCCCAACCACAAAATATTGCTGAGAGAAATTAAAGAATGTTTAAATCAATAAAGAAGTATACCATGTTAAAGGATCAAAGATTTAAAACTGGTAAGATGACAATTATCTCAAAACTGGTTTTTAGAATCAATGCAATCCCAATCAAGCATGTTCTGTTTTCCCATTCTCCCTCATTTCTACCACTGATTTGCTTTCAGTGTTACATGTGAAAACCAAGCTTACTGAAAAGTGTTTCTGAGTCTACAGAGTTGGGGAAGAAACTCATAGAATAAAGAATAATAGACAGTTTGGTAATGATGGGATTGCAGACCTTCTCCAGCTTTTTCTACTGGTGTTCAGATTCTTCCTTCTCTGCAGTCTGATTCTTATCAAGCCAATTGATGATTTCATTGCACTTGTCAAGAATCTTCTGTTTGGAGGGGGCGGAGCAAGATGGCGGAGGAGTAGGAGACCTGGATTTCGTCTCCTCTCAGGAATTCAGCTGGATAGGGATCAAACCATTCTGAACACCTACAAACTCAACAGGAGATCGAAGAAAAGAAGAGCAACAACTCTCTCATAAGAAAAGCGACCACTTTCTGGAAGGTAGGACGTGCGGA
>NW_027724212.1:0-317 GCF_054177405.1 Leptonychotes weddellii | reverse complement strand
GGCAGGGAGTCTGCTTCTCCCTCTCCCACTCCCCCTGCTTGTGTTCCCTCTCTCGCTGTGTCTTTCTCTGTCAAATAAATAAATAAAATCTTAAAAAAAAAAAAATAACAAATCCTTTAAAAAAAAAAAAAAAGAAAGAAACAGTTTTCTGTGTACATTAAGAACAGTGTAACTCCAGACCTGGTAAGGAAGATGTACAGGAAAGTGCATGCTGCCATATGAGATGCAATCTAAGAGGAAAAAAAAAAATCTAAGAAAAAAGTTATTTAAAAAAGGTAGAACCATCCTAATACGTCTCTTGTCCAGAAGAAAAATAG
>NW_027724211.1:0-317 GCF_054177405.1 Leptonychotes weddellii | reverse complement strand
TTTTTTTTTTTGAATTAATACTTTATAGAGGAACAAAAACTTAGGATCTGTTCTTTGATTCAAATTTGTCTGGGCAGTTGAGCAAAGGGTCTTAATCTTTCTCAATATTAGAAACATGTTGTTTGGGCACACAAGTAGATTTTTTAGGAAGATTTTATTTATTTTTGAGAGAGAGAGTGCATGCATGAACAGGGTAAGAGGGGCAGAGGGAAAAGCAGACTCCTTGCTGAGCAGGGAGCCCGATGTGGGACTCAATCCCAGGACCCCTGGATCATGACCTGAGCTGAAAGCAGGTGCTTAACCAACTGAACCACCCA
>NW_027724210.1:0-317 GCF_054177405.1 Leptonychotes weddellii | reverse complement strand
CTAATTGTATGGTCCAGAATGGAATATTGTAAAACCAGGAGAGTAGACAAAGGCATTTAAAATCATCATAATCTTCTTCAATAGGTCAATTTATTTTAAGTAAATTGCCTTTTTATCCTAATATATAGACCTCCAATGAGACTAAGTGGGAAGGAATAGCATTCTGTATTCTGCTTTAAATTCTTTCTTTTTTTTTTAAATTTTTTAATTTTTAATTTTTTTTTTTTAAAGATTTTATTTATTTATTTGAGAGAGAGAGAATGAGAGACAGAGAGCATGAGAGGGAGGAGGGTCAGAGGGAGAAGCAGACTCCCTGC
>NW_027724209.1:0-317 GCF_054177405.1 Leptonychotes weddellii | reverse complement strand
GGGGTCCCGGGTGCTGGGGTCCCGCGGTCCCACGGTGCTGGGGTCCCTGGGTGCTGGGGTCCAGTGGTGCTGGGGTCCTGGGTCCCCATGGTGCTGGGGTCCCGTGGTGCTGGGGTGTCCGGGTGCTGGGGTCCCCGGGTGCTGGGGTCCCGTGGTGCTGGGGTCCCCGGGTGCTGGGGTCCCCGGGTGCTGGGGTCCCGTGGTGCTGGGGTGTCCGGGTGCTGGGGTCCCCCGGTGGTGGGGTCCCGCGGTGCTGGGGTTCCTTGGTGCTGGGGTCTTGGGGTCCCATGGTGCTGGGGTCCCCCGGTGCTGGGGTC
>NW_027724208.1:0-317 GCF_054177405.1 Leptonychotes weddellii | reverse complement strand
CAGTACAAATTTACTACCTTACGGTTCTGAAGGTCAGAAATACAAAGTGGATCTTGTGGGGCTAAAATCAAGGTGTCACAGGACTGTCCTTTTCAGGAGGCTCTAGGGGGGAATCTATCCTTTGCCTTTGCCAGGGTTTAGAGGCTGCCCACATTACTTGCCTCGTGACTTTGGTTTTTACCATCATCTTCTTCTCTCCTTTCTGCCTCCCTCATGAAAATATCCTTATGTTTATATTGGGCCCATGAAGACCATCCAGTATACTCACCCCATCCCAAGATCCCTAAATGAGTCACATCTGCGAGGCCCCTTTGCCG
>NW_027724207.1:0-317 GCF_054177405.1 Leptonychotes weddellii | reverse complement strand
GGATGCGATGTGAGGGGGACCCACTGCACCGTCCCTCACCCAGGCTCTGCAAGGCTCCCCCGGCGAGGGGCGTCGGGTTCCGGCCCCCCCGGCTCCCCGGGCGAGGGGCGTCGGGGTCCGGGAGCCCCAGAACAGGGAGCTGTGGTGCGGCACCGCCGGGCCGGGACAAGACCCTGGAGGCCCCGGGTTCTCCCCCACGCCGGGACCGCCCCTGCCGCCTTTCGCTCTCGCCTCCTTCCTCTCCGACTTCTCTCGCTCCTGCCCGTGTCTCACCCGCCACTCAGCCGCCTCAGGAAGCAAGGAACCCTTCGGCCGCA
>NW_027724206.1:0-317 GCF_054177405.1 Leptonychotes weddellii | reverse complement strand
TGGCTGAGATTGACGCGTTCCTTAGGTGCCCTTGTGGTCTTCCATCAGCTCCTGGGCGTGGACCACCGTTTGAGTAGCAAGGATAGAATACTCTGTAAGGATAGTTCCCATGTTAGCTCCTCTGCTTCCCAAGGAAAGGGGAGATCTTGATAGAGAAGTACCAAGGTTCCCAGGCTCCATCCAGAAAACCGTCCCATGGATATTGCAGAACAAGTAGGCACTAGACTGTGGTTTGCTTTAACTCATGAGTCCGTGAACGGTTGCTGATGAGTGTCCCACGCACCCCTCATTCCTGCCCGTTAGATCCCCGGGAAACC
>NW_027724205.1:0-317 GCF_054177405.1 Leptonychotes weddellii | reverse complement strand
TGTTTAAATGTAGCATGACTGAAGTTATCAAAACATATAGGAGGAAGGGCTTGATTCTGACTGGTCAGAATGAGGGCACAAGAACAGAGATCTTGGGGAAAAGGTGTCAGGGCATGATACTTAAAGAATGAATAGAAGCATCTCAGAAAGAAAGGGAGTACCAGGGGAGCATAACAGAGGAAACAGGTGGAACACAAGGTATCAAAGACGTGGAAGATAATGATGTGTCGGGGAGATGCTGGTGAGCATCCTGATTATCTGATATATTGAAACACGGGCATTCCTAGGAAGAGTAGAGGCAATATAACATGTTACAA
>NW_027724204.1:0-317 GCF_054177405.1 Leptonychotes weddellii | reverse complement strand
TCTATTTTGGTAGAGGAGATCTGATAGGTACACAGTGCTCTGGATCATTCTTTTGACCCTAGTCCTGTGGTTAATGTGGTGGTATTTTTCAAAATTGTATTGTATTTCAAAATACAATAAAGATTGTAGCAAGAATGGTTTCCTTAACAGCCTAGGTCTCCCGTGTTATTCTGGGAGACATCTCTGGATGCCCAACCTATAGTTTGTTTTTCTAGACCTTTCAACTATTTTGTAAACACATAATTCTCTATATTAAATCATACTGTGTGGGGATTCACAGTGCCTGGATAGATAAAATCTGACTTGTATATGCTTCT
>NW_027724203.1:0-317 GCF_054177405.1 Leptonychotes weddellii | reverse complement strand
AAATGGCGTAAGGAGAAGCTGAACTACCAGAGGACTAGCTGAGGACTTAGAACATTTTCCCTCAGGCCAGAAAGAGCCATCGGAAAGGCGCGGCATGTTTGAGATCTGTCTCAGAATGGCAGCTCCCAGCGGTGTGCAGAAGGCTGATCCTGGCGTGTGGGACCATCTGTGCCCTGTCTCCCTCGGTAGCCTGGGGGTCCGGGAGGGAGGAAGGGGGCCTCGCTCACCTGTGAGAAGCTCAGCGCAGCATACGGTTCCCGGCTGAGAAAGGAGGCTGGCCATCAGACCACCACTGTGGTCTCTGACCCTGTTCTCCC
>NW_027724202.1:0-5206 GCF_054177405.1 Leptonychotes weddellii | reverse complement strand
CGGACCCCATCCTGGATCCCACCCCCGTGTGACCTGATCCTCCTCTCAGAGCATGGACCCCATCCTGGATCCCTCCCCCTGGTGGACCTGATCCTCCTCTCAGAGCATGGACCCCATCCTGGATCCCACCCCCTGTGCTCCTGATCCTCCTCTCAGAACACGGACCCCATCCTGGATCCCACGCCCTGTGTGTCCTGATCCTTCTCTCAGAGCAGGGACCCCATCCTGGATCCCACCCCCTGCGGGACCTGATCCTCCTCTCAGAGGTGATGGGCTGATGGGCTTCCAAGGCCTGGAAAGACCCCCCCCACACACACCCACTAACTTGACTTGCCATATTAGGAACTGTGTCCAGTCTTGCTTCTTTATAATGATTATTTCTAGTCTCCTGTGCAGTCTCTTGTGGATAAATGAGACCCTTCAATGTGACTTGAAACTTGTCCCCTTCACCTTTCTCCTGTCCTTTATCTGCCACATCTAACCAGGCAGACTTGAGAACTGTTCCCCTGGCCATCTCTGCATGCCTGTCCGTCTTCGCTGAGAGCCGTCTCCTCGGAATAGGGACCTAATTGCCAGCACAGCAGCTGTCCCATCTCTCTCCTCTTTGGATTAATTCAGAGCACTTTGTGGGTGTCATTTATGGGCATCAACTCAGAGTGGACGACCTGAAAACCCCATAGGCACGACACAAAGATGAACTAAGGGAAAACGTGGCCATTAGTCGAGGAGGGTGGTGAACCCCTTTGTGGGAGAGGAACAAAATGCTTCCCTGTTGAGCCCCGTCTCCCGCCCCCCCCCCCAAGGACGGTCTGCAGAAGCCCCACACCCTGCAGAGGTGTTCGCCGCCAGGAAGGAATCTGCAGGTGACCAGGGGCTCAGTGCACTTTGAAGGGATCAGGTGGGCAGTCAGTGGCCAATGGGGCCCCCCAGCTTCAGACTTCCCTCCGTGGTCAGCCTGCGATAATAGCTCCAAGGGGGCTTCATGGACGTTTGGTTTAGGTTTATCAGGGGACCTCACCAGCTTAAATGTAGGCGGGAGGGGTCCTGGGAAGCTAACACAAAGGGGAGGTCCCCTGAAGACACTTGCTGTTTGGACGGAACTGCGCGAGAAACCCGGAGACCAGGTCACCAGGCTAAAGAGTGTGGGTTTCGCTCTGCGGGTCAGTGTTTCCCAGGCTTCTCTGCCTGCAGCCTGGACAAGGCGCATGCCTCACAATGCACTCCGAGCACTTCCATTCTGTTCTGTGGAATGAGGCTGGGCTGTCATAGGCAAACATTCTCTCCTCAACGCAGCTCCTCTCAGGCTTCCTGAGCATGTTTTCAAGTAGACCTGGCTTCTGGGCTTCCCCATTCGTGTCTGCATCGTCCAGTTTTAGCAACTACCCTGGAGATGCCTGATGAGGGGTCCCCCAGGTGATGTCAGATCACCCTGCTGCAGGAATCCCCTTGGGTCATGTTGCTGTGGCCAGAATCTCCCTGACTCCTAATGTTTCCTCTTAGTAACTTTCTATCCCCTGACTCCCACCCTGCTCTTTGGCCATCAATTCCCACTTTCCCTTGTTGTATTCAGACTTGAGCCTGATCTCTCTGCCCCACTGCAAGACTCCACTGCCTGGTCCCTGTAACCATCCCTCTCGTCCCTTGAATAGGCTGCCTCACGGTGTTTTAACAAGTGTCGTGAATTTTTTTCCCCTTTAACACTGGCACAGACGATAATGCACCTTTTAATATAATGGGGTGTTGATGAAGGGTTCTCAGAAAGCTAGGACGATCCTGACAGGTATTGGTTCAGGCAGCATTTTGGGAAAGGCCAGGAACGAGAAGTGTGGGTTGCTCACTGACGAGAAAATACACAATTGTCAGCACAGGGCTTGAAGGCTGGAAGGACAGCTGCCTCTTACCGGTGTCTGAATCCAGCAGTTGCTGAAGGGGCCCCTCGTACGTCTCAGCCACCAACAGGCTGTGGAAAGACAGCGTCCCATAAAAATTCTCTCCCAGATCTGTGGGATGTCTGGGAACCAAAACCTCTTTAGCCTGTAAGTAACATCTTCTCTGAAGCCTGCATTGTGGGAAGTGAGAAAGGTCTGGCTCCCAGGCCTCCCCGGAAATGGTAAGGCCTAGAATTCTGCACCTGTAAGGGAGGTGGGTCGCGGATTGGTCACCCCCGGGGCAGGAGGGACAGATGCACTAGCTAGAACTGACTCCGTGTGACCCATGACTTCCATGATTCAGGTTTCCAAGTCCAGGAATGGATAGTTTAAATGTGCCTTTGTATTCTCATTGTCTTTCTTTACACATTCTCGTGTGGAAAGTTAGAATTTACTTGTATCTTTAGCATCACCTCCCCCCCCCCCCCGCCATCTGCATGTCTCAAGATCAGTTATTTACGCCCACAACTCTTTGATATCATTTCTTTAAGCAGTTTTATTTTATTACTGTTTTTTAATTTGCTGCTTCCACTAACACAGAGTTAATGCAATGATAAATCCTCGGCAACTATCCAAGTACCAAATTCCTGAATTGTTGAAACCAAGGCCCGGAAAACGTCGAGGAATTTCTGGGGACACACAGTGCCTTTGACTTCTGATGTCCGGGCTCTCTTCCGGGACCGTTTCCACCTGGTCTTTCTAGGATTCCAGAACCTTCCCCTTGTGTCCAGCCGGACCCGCCACGACCTTCCTCTGCCCCGCCCTCTCCACGAGGCGCCCGGCTTCGCGCCGTTCCTGCGCCGTGCGCCCGGGTCACAGCCGAGGTCCCCGCCCGCGCTCCGGGAGTTTCCGGGGGCCCGCCTGCCAGCACTAAGTCCTGGGGCGCACGGCCTCCGCGGCGGAACCAGCGGTGGGCGGCCCCAGGGGAGGGTCTAGAAGCCGACCCTCTCCGCGGCCGCGCGCCTTTCCTGGGAAGCCGAGGGTCGGGGAGTGGGCGCAAGTCTGTAACGTCTGCGTCTCTGCCCGGCTCTCTCGGGTGGCTCGGCCGCTGGCTGGACCCACCATCAGTGCGCGACTTTGGTGTCGGGACTCGGTGGTAAGGGCTCGCTCGGCCTCCAGCACCGTCCGTGGGGGGGTGGAATGGGAGCCTCGGGTAGCTCCGGCCCTCCCCCAGAGATGAGTGGCAGAGGCTTCGGGGACGCGTGCCCACAACCACATTGTCATGCAGGTGTTTGGGGCGGAAGGTGGCTTAAATAGAGTTTACAAGCAAATCGTGTTCCTAGGGAATCTCCTTCGGAGGAAGAAGGGAGGCTAGAAGGTCCCCGGCGCTCTAGTGTTCGGACGCACTGTTAGCGACCAGTTAAAGCAAGAAGGGGCGCGGGCGGCTCTCAACCCTGGAGCCGAGTTTGCATTTGCGAACGTGCGGAGTCTCCTCGGGCGCACCCGTGGGAGGAGGAATCACCTGCAGGTGCGAACCTCCATCCTCTTTCATTAACTACAGCTGCTCCCCGGGTTCTGCTTAACGGGGGCGGGGGGGGCAGTGTTTTCCTCTCCTCCCTCTTCCAGAAACGTCGCCAAACGCCAAAAAAGCGACCCAAATATACATTTCAAAGACGCGTGAGAGGAGTCGGAGCTTCCTTCAGAACAAGGAGAATGTAAGGAATTTTGTTGTGGTTTTTCCACTCTTGGAGCAGGTGACGTAGTTCTGATGATGGAGGGGCTGCTGCTTCTCCTCGCTCTGTGTCAGCGTGTCGTTCCCGGACATTTGTTCTCATTTTCACGCGTTTGCACACACATGCATACAGGGTGAGACGAGTTTCTTTGGCTTTCAATTTAAGAAAATGTGAAAGACAGTAGCCATATTAAACCCTGAGTTCCTACAGAGCAGTCTGTGGGGTTACCTATGTTGTACCCGAATCCCGGCCGCCCCCTCAAACCTTCCCAGTAGGAGACACAGGGCGACAGCACGTCAGTCTCCATTTCTCAAAATGCGGTGTGCGGATACTCCCAGGACTTACTTGGCAGCTGGGAAGCTTGCACCTTTTGGCCACCCTCATCCATTCCGCTCCCTGCCCCCCGGCCAGCTCTGTATTTTAATGTAGAACAAAAGACGAGTTCCCCAGGCGGGGAGGGGCCGTAAAGCCCCACGCGCCAATCTGCCCAAACTCCGTCGGGGGACTTGACGCGCGCTGGGAGGCTGCGCCGCGGTGCGCTCGGCAGGAACGCGAGGGCCAACGTGCTCGCGCGTACCCGCGGGAGTGGAGCGGGGCGTGTAGTTCACGAGCTCCCTGCACAATGCCTGCTCCGAGCGCTTATCAGCGATCCTGCACTCTTCTAAAAATAAAGTGGCTTGCTGGAAGACTGAAAAACTCTCTAGAAATGAAAAAAGTAGGGTACTGCGCGCCCCGCCCCCCCGGGGAGATCCCCTGGAGCCGCCTCTCCGTGCCTCCCCGGCCTGTCGCCGCGAGTGACTTCCCTGCAGTCTTGGCCGGAGGTTACCCTGAGGCGTTCAGCGCATCGGGGCACGCCCTGCCGGGAATGCGCACCACAGGTCCTCCAAGACGGGACGAAACGCGGGGTGACAAGGGCGCGGCCTCCGTGCCGCGGGGGTTCAGGCTGCAGAGGGGCTCCAGACGCGCGGGTGCTGCGCAGACCCGGCGTGCCCAGCTGGCCAGCTGGGGCGCACACGTGCGGTGAAATGGTGGCCCGCGTAGAGCCGCAGGTCCGGGGCGTTTTTATTTTATTTCTTATACAAATTGCAAGGTCAAGCGTTTCCCGCGGGACTGCTGTGGAGTCCAACGTAAGTCCGCCCGGTGCACCCCCGAGCGTAGCGGAGGTAAGACGGCCCACCGGGTTTACTTCGCTGTCGCCGCCAGAGGGCGGAGAAGGGGCCGGAGCCGCGTTTGGCGTTCGGGTTCAAGTTGTGCTTTCTCCAGCCTGCCGGCGAGAAGGTGATTTGGGAAGGGTCACCCTGGGAACCCCGGGGCTGGCTCCCTTCCCAGTGCTGACGCGATTCCTCACATCTGAGCGGCCACAGCGACTGGCCGGGGGACGCGCGCCAGGCTCCCAGGGTCCCCGCGCCCCGGACGCACGAGCGCCCCACCGCCCACGCGCACCGGGCCGCCCGGCTGAGCGCCCCCGCAGCGCGGGGTGGGGCTTCTCTGCGGAGTCCTCCCATTCCTCCTCCTCTGTAGTCCTCGCTCCTCCTCCCCCCTCCTCCCCTCCTTCTCCCCTCCTCCCGCTCCTCCGCCTTCCTCCCCCCTCCTCCCCCTCCTCCC
>NW_027724201.1:0-14311 GCF_054177405.1 Leptonychotes weddellii | reverse complement strand
CACCAAAAAATAATTACCTCTACTGATCATATGTATGTCTTAACATGTGAGACTAGTTTTGTAATACTATGGGCTGTTCTTCTGGATAAACGAAGAAAATTCTAGGACACTATGCAAACATGTACAGGAAAGAGCATGAATATACTTGCACTTGCTTTCTAGAGATTAGAGATGGGGAGCTCAAGCATCTCTGCAACTCTTATTGTTCCTTTCAACTTTTAGTTCTTCCATTACATGTAAAAATGGCATTTTCCCTGTTTGATTTTAGGGGCTGTTCTGCTTAATGCTCTGTATGGAAACATCCTCTCTACTCTGAAGATAAATTAAGAAAATAGATAAATGAGGAATTCTTAATCTCAGGAAACAAACTGAGGGTTGCTGGAGTGGTGGGGGCTGGGAGGGATGGGGTGGCTGGGTGATAGACATTGGGGAGGGTATGTGCCATGGTGAGTGCTGTGAATTGTGTAAGACTGTTGAATCACAGACCTGTACCTCTGAAACAATACATTATATGTTAAAAAAAAAAAGCAGGAAGGGAGAAATGAAGGGGGGGAAATCGGAGGGGGAGAAGAACCATGAGAGACTATGGACTCTGAGAAACAAACTGAGGGTTCTAGAGGGGAGGGGGGTGGGAGGATGGGTTAGCCTGGTGATGGGTATTAAAGAGGGCACGTATTGAATGGAGCACTGGGTGTTATACGCAAACAATGAATCATGGAACACGACATCAAAAACTAATGATGTAATGTATGGTGATTAACATAACAATAAAAATAGATAAATGTATGCATATATTAAAATCAGTGATGCTAAAAGCTGTTTCCTAGGAAAATGAATATTTGTACCTGCTTAATAGCATTTTGATAGAAAAACATTCTGATCACCAATTATCCCTTGAACTAGATGAATGGACTTTTGTGTTGATCATTAAGATGCTATCTAGTTTTGTATGTTATACTTTCTGTACTCTTTATTTATTTTTTTAAGGTTTTGAGAGAGAATGAGAGAAAGAGAGAATGTGAGGGGGGAGGGTCAGAAGGAGAAGCAGACTCCTTGCTGAGCTGGGAGCCCAATGCAGGACTTGATCCTGGGACTCTAGGATCATGACCTGAGCTGAAGGCAGTCGCTTAACCAACTGAGCCACCCAGGTGCCCTCTGTGCTTGCTTACCAAAACAGAACAAAACAAAACCACAAACAAAAAGACTTCAGAAACAAACGGCAGATCTTTCACAAACTGGTTGGGAAGCAGCTATTCCTTTCCTAATTTGTTCCTTTTATTCTTGATATGGGTGAATGGATTTTATGTGCCATTTCATGTGAGAAAGCGTTCTAGACTTATAATAGCTTTTATAATACTTAGTCTTTTTTGAGACAAGCTAAAGACTATAATATGATTCTACTTTGTTCCTGGTTCAAAACTGATTATTCAATACCTCCAAGAGTCAGAAAAGTAAAGACTGTACTATAATTGTTTTAATTTGTTTCAGTCATGAGAAAAACTGACCTAACCACTGTTAAGTCAAAGGCTGATGCCAACATTTCCAGTAATAATTGAATAATCTCTTAATTTTCTTAAATAAGTGAGATTTTAACCTAGCTGGATTACATTAGAAACCTTATTAAGACATTTCCAGTATGTGTAGGTATGTGTAGGTACCTAGTTGAAGGTATTTATGTCTTAGGAAATTAAAGGAAAGGCCAAACTCTGATGCAAGTTTCACTTCACAGCCAGTATGAATGGGAGACTTATTAAAAGAAGGTAAAAAAAAAAAAAATGCAGACATGAGTTTAGAACTCAAATTAGATCACAGAAAACATAATTATTCCTTAGTGAGCCAGATACTGTCAAAGCATAGTTGCGCTCTCATAGAAAATCAGAAGCTTATTAACCACTGCAATAATTCTCAGGCTTGTGAGGGCTAATTTTAAAACTCATGACTTGGGTTCAGTTCAGAAAACAACAGCATTAAGCATCTGGGACACCTGTTCAGTATAGGCATGTCCTTTTCAGTTTCGTTTCTTATAATGCCAGTGGGAACTCTAAATGTAACTTTATCTCCATGACTGACCAACTCCATAATTTATGTGGAATCAAGCTGGAGTTCTATATTTAACTTGCACTGACTTTATGGGAAAATGCTGTGAAAACATGGTCTTCAGAGTGTCGCAATAATAGTCTTCTGACATCACACACACAACTTATAATTATCCCACGCTTATTGTATCTCCCCATATATAATGTTGCACAGAGATTCATGTGGAGATGGTGGAGACATTTAGTGTCATTTGGGCTTCTGTGAAAGCCTTGCTTTTTACCAACATTGGTTAAGCTCACTAAAAGGCAGAAGTCCAAATGAAAGGTGTGGTCATGAGATCTCATGACCCTTTAATGCAAAGGCCAGGATGAAGCCGAGGGTAGTAAAGAGGAGAATGAATCCGCTTTCCCCTGTGTCCCTTGTTCTTTGATTTACTAAATTCAGAACCTTGATTTGTTACTCATGATGTTCAAAATCACCACATGATTATTAGTACTTGAATTTGCCCATGTTGTTTTGTTTACTTTTCCGCTTCAGCTATTCTAATCTATCCACCTCTCTTCCCTCCCACCCCAGTCCAAGGAGAAGTCCCAGCTCTCTACCAGGAAAACCTCATTATTTTGAGTGAGCTCTAGAGTCAGATTAGTCACATTGAATCACCTCCCACTTAATAGCTGTGAGGTGAGGCCTTGAGCATGTTAAGAAACTACTCCATGACTCAGTTTTTCTTCTGTAAACTGTTAATATCCTATGCTAAGGATGTGATAATTGAGTTAAATGTAAATACTTATGTAAAATGCTCATAATAGTGTTTAGTACATAGTAAGTGCTTATAATATGAACTATCAACACCAATAGCTAAATCTTAGCTTCTTCCTCTATTGGAAATTACCTGCTGAACATATTATACACATTAGTTACTCCTAATGTTCACGTAGAAATAAATTCTTTTGGAATTTAAAAAAATATTTATTTTCCATATAATTTATCATGTATTTGGTGCCTTCATGTTATCCTATACTATTAAATATTACTGTCTAGGGCGCCTGGGTGGCTCAGTTGGTTAAGCGACTGCCTTCGGCTCAGGTCATGATCCTGGAGTCCGGGATCGAGTCCCGCATCGGGCTCCCTGCTCGGCAGGGAGTCTGCTTCTCCCTCTGACCCTCCTCTCTCTCATGCTCTCTGTCTCTCATTCTCTGTCTCAAATAAATAAAAAAAAAACTTTAAAAAAAAAAATATTACTGTCTAAATTTTAATATATTTGTCATATAATTAGACCTATAACCCTTGGAATAGAGGTTTCTGGGTATATCTTAATATATTTAAAAGAATCATCAGATCATTATCACTCCCAAAGCCCAACTTAACACATTGCTCATTTCAAGTGCTGAGCATACATTTTGTCAAACTTGAACTATACAATTTAAAGTTTTTAATAATATCTTAGAGTATTAAAGTAAATATTGAAGAGAATCCACTGATTAATTTATGCATTCTTCCAGCAAATGATACTGAGTTCCTTCTAGATGTCAGGATTTAAGGTCAAAACAATGAATAACTGAGAATTTTTTCTCATGAAATTTAGAATAAGGCTTCTCTAATGTGCTTGTGAATCACCTGGGGATCTTGTTAAAATGCAGATTCTGATTCAATATTTCTGGGTTGAAGCCTGAGCATCTGCATTATTAAACACCTGGGTAATGTTGATGCCCTTGTCCTAGGAACACATAATGAATAGCAAGCACTTAAATTCTCCCTAGCTAAATATCTTCTTGAATACTCAATTTTGGACCATTTCCCTTTCACTCAGTCTCTCCTGAAAACCTAGGAGAATGTGATTTGAAATACTCTTAACATGTCTTCCTTGGCCCCGGGATAAGTGAACACATCAATAGGAAGAATGGCCAAATGTGTGTGAGAAAGAGGCTTGTAGGGTGACTGCAATTACTAAGAAGGATGTGGCTCTCCTAGGATAATTCTGCTGTAAACTAAGAGTTATCAGTTATGCTTACCCAAAGGATTTCGCTGAGGAAGGTTTAGTGAGAATACCACAATTTTGCCTCTTAGTAACTAAGTCTTTTTCATTGGTGAGTTTTTGCTCTGGTCCCGGAATTGACTCCATTCTGATTGTATGATTAAAAACCTGTTGCACAGTCACACCAGCTTCTGATGTCCTAGGGCCAGACACCAGGTAGACTATAGGTACGATGCTTTACTGTTCTAGCTCAACTTCAGATTTCTCCACCATTCCAGAAGTACAAGAATGCGAGTCATCAATAGAATTACATGAAGTGATTTTTTTCAGTTGTCAAATCTGATACAATTCATTTGTCTAATTTAGACTGGCTATAGCAGCCTGAGAATTTTATTGAGTAATGTACATCAAGCATACATAGAGTCTTACTTAACATATACAGTGTTCACACCTACCTTTTATTAGGAAATGCTAACTCTGCTCTCCTATTCATGCTCTGAAATTTCACATGAAGTCCTAATCCCATACCATCCTCTTAAGTCATTACCAGTTTTTTCCCATTTCCCACTGTTGGAGAAGAATCTAGAAGTGTAGAGGAAAATCTTTCTCTTCTGGCTGGTCTAATCAAATTGACATGAGATTAGCAGGAGAAAAACAAATGTAATTCTATACATATAGGGGCCCCATAAGAATAGGAGACCCACACGGCTCGGGTCATGATCCCAGGGTCCTGGGATCGAGCCCCGCATCGGACTTCCTGCTATGCAGGAGGCCTGCTTCTCCCTCTCCCACTGCCCCTGCTTGTGTTCACTCTCTCGCTGTGTATCTCGCTCTGTCAAATAAATAAAATCTTTAAAAAAAAAAAAAAAAGAATAGGAGACCCACAGGCAGTCAGGAAAATGAGGCACGTATGCTACCCTGAGCTAAGGAGAAGGAGGTAGGGGTTTAGGACTTCAAAAGAAAGGAAGATATTTCACAAGATGCTGGGAAGAGGAGATGTTTGGTAAACAAATATTTGTAGTGCCAGTGCCACGCAGATAATATTTTTTTATGTAAAACAGTTATCTTTGGTGATAGGGCGTCTGCACCAAAAGGTGAGTTATCGAAGTTCTTCAGGACAGTTAAGGAGGTAAAAACAAAACACTTATTCAGTCTTCTGTTTCTTGTTTTTTTTTTTTTTAAAGATTTTATTTATTTGATAGACACAGCGAGAGAGGGAACACAAGCAGGGGGAGTGGGAGAGGGAGAAGCAGGCTTCCCGCGGAGCAGGGAGCCCGATGCGGGGCTCGATCCCAGGACCCTGGGACCATGACCTGAGCCGAAGGCAGACGCTTAACGACTGAGCCACCCAGGCGCCCCCAGTCTTCTGTTTCTTAAAAATAATCTGCCTAAATTAATTCATACGAAAGAGACACATTTTGTATTGACAAATTATTCTCTCCTACACCACCTATGTTATTAACTTTGGAATATTCCTTAAATTCCATTCTCCTATTTCTCGTCTAGGAACTTCCCAATAAGACTTTCTCTCAGTATTCCTTATTATCATGGACACTTTAAAAAAAAAAAAAAAAAAATTGCCCTGCCTTACCATGCCCTTGACAAATGACCATTCTAGAGCAGATTCTTCTTCTTGGTACTTTTTTTTTTTTTTTCTCTAGTTTTATAGTATTCTCCATATTAAGATTAAAAGAAAAATTATGCTGCTGTCATAGTCTTGAGTTGCTTTTGGCAGCCAGCTCCTAGTGATTCATACTCAGTAAGAAGCACCATGACCATGAAATACGCACAGTTTCATTAAAATGCAGAATAAGACACTAAAATGCCATGTGAGGACACAAAACACATAATTGCGATGATGCTCTGAGTGGGATTTTGAAATATGGCAGTCGGTCTCCTCACAGGGGCCTGTGGCTTGGTAATTCAGGGGACAAAAGAATATTACAGGAGATTCCTATTATATTGCAGATCCCTGAGTAAGTAAACTAGAAAACTCATTAGTTAACCTCTTTGTCCTTTCTTTTCAGAATTTCCTATGAAGTGCAGTTGCTGTTTGTTTTCCATTTATTTTTCTTGCCCTTTAAAAATTAGTCTTTTAAAATTACCATACTGCTAGGGCACCTGGGTGGCTCAGTTGGTTAAGCGACTGCCTTCAGCTCAGGTCATGATCCCAGGGTCCTGGGATCGAGCCCCGCATCGGGCTCCCTGCTCTGCGGGGAGCCTGCTTCTCCCTCTCCCACTCCCCCTGCTTGTGTTCCCTCACTCGCTGTGTCTCTCTCTGTCAAATAAATAAAATCTTTAAAAAAAAAAAAAAAATTACCATACTGCTAATATAAAAGCAATATTTGAACATTTCTCCCCTCCCCCACCCACCTTGGTTTAGAATTTGAGATTGTCATGTTTAGAGACATGATAGGTTTGGCTGTCAATGAGTATAAGATAACTAAATTTATGGATTTACTCTGAATTTTGAATTAGAATTTGTATATTTGTCCAACTGGCAGTCCCATTAGCCACCTCACTTCTGGGAATATGATGACTGCCTGTCACTATCCTAGGCCTACTGTCCCCACAACTTCATCAAGAGAGCTTTGCCTACCCCATAGAATCCTCATGTTAGTCAGACTAAACCAAATCAACTATCAAAATTTTTGTGTCCAGCCATGTTTGTGTGTAACATATTCAAGTTTTTACATCTGAGTTCAAGAGGAAGCTTCTGCTACTGCATCTTTCCTCTGCTCTTTCTTTCCAGTTTCGGGGTCAGTGGATTAATGATTATTGAACTAAAGGTTAAGCTTTCTAACTTCTTCCAGTCTGGTTGGGAATCAAAGTTATAATACAATTGTCAGGTGAACTGGAAATACTTCTATTATTTCACAATGCTCTGAAAAAGAATGAGAAAACATTTCTGTTAACTGGAGATTTGTTAAAATTCAGTGATAGAACTACATGTTCTATCTATTGTTTACATTTCTTTATATTGAGGTTTTCAGGTTTTCAATCACTGCTTGAGTCCTGGCAATTTTTATTTCAATAGAAAAATTTTACATCAAGACTTGACTTTTTTTTTCTGTAACATTTAGCTATCTTCAGTTAAGTACCCTTTTTCCTTCCTAATGATGTTTTAATGTCTTGTCTTTTTTTTTTTTTTTAAAGATTTTATTTATTTGAGAGAGAGAGAATGAGAGACAGAGAGCACGAGAGGGAAGAGGGAGAAGCAGACCCCCTGCTGAGCAGGGAGCCTGATGCGGGACTCGATCCCGGGACTCCAGGATCATGACCTGAGCCGAAGGCAGTCGCTTAACCAACTGAGCCACCCAGGCGCCCCTAATGTCTTGTCTTTTTATTTAGACTTTTTGTTGATGAAAGATTGTGCATATCATTCATCCTCTTAAAAATCCAGATTTAAAAATTTACCTGTAAGTTGCTATTGTAGTAACTTCTGGTTTTGTTTTTTAATCTTTTGTCCTTTTCATATGTTTTTGCTTTTTCTCTGGATATTAAAGACCATTCTTTCTCCCAATCCTTCTAATCTATTTAGAAGATGCTTATCTTTACGTATGTGAACTCTAAGCAGTCTGAGTGCTGCTTTGGTGGCATTCTTTTAGGGATCAGTTTACAGTGTGCTCATTTTCATTAATTTCTAGATAATTGGTGAATTTGTTTCATTACATTGCAGTAAAAGTATCACAAACTGGGTGGCATAATCCACAGATCTATATTGTCTCACAGTTCCAGAGGCTAGAAGTCCAAAATCAAGGTGCTGGTGGGGTTGATTTTTTTTCTGATTGATTCTGTAAACAAAGGATCTGTTTCAGGCCTCTCTTCTTGGCTTGTAAATGGCCATCTCCCTGTGTCTTTTCACGTAGTAGTCTTTGCATGTCTGTCTCTAAATTTCTTTTTGTAAGGAATTTTATTAGATTGGATTAGGGGCCTACCCTAGGCCAGTATGACCTCCTCTTTGCTTATATAATTACCTCTCCAATGACCTTATTTCCAAACAGGGTCACATTCTGAGGTACTGGGTGTTAAGACTACCATGTAAAAATTTTAAGGAACACTGTTCTACCCATAACCGTTTTTAACCCTAAATTGTTTAGAATATTCTTTACTTTCCAACAGGAGATATTTTTTTTTGTTGTCCTTTTGTTTTTTGCCATTGTTTTTGTGAGCAACAAATCGCATCATTTTGGGGATCAGCAAATGTAGTATGAATATTTAATCCTTTTTGTAATTGACCAGAATTATATGTAATTTCTTCTTGAAAAATTTAATTGGTTTTGGTTTATATACTTCAAATCCCTTGTTTGGTCCAGAAAAGTTTGATTAATTCTTCTAGATGAATTGTCAGGAAGTGAATATTTTCTTTTTTTTTTCTCCCCCCCCCCACCACAAGTAGGGCTTTCTGAACCAAGAAAACTAGAACCTAGATTCTAGGAGGAGGCTTAGAAGTTGAAGGATGACTGGACACAGGCCAGAAGATTTCCTGAGAGATTTAGAGGTTTACCTCTAATGTGTTTACACTTCAAAGGAGGGTGAAACCCTGAGGTGGTATTTACATTCTGAAGAATTAGAAACCACTAGAGACAAGGGTTTCTCTTTTCCTCTCAGGAGGAGAAGGGAATGACATGTATATGAACTTCTTGATTCACAATTTTAGGTTCCTCCTCTGTGATACAAGAACCCTGTGTTCATGTGCTGAAGTCAAATTCCTCCAGAAAGGGAAGAATTTAAGACCTAGGGCATTGATGTTGCTACTGCACCACGTAAATAATGGAAATCTACCTTAACCTAAAAACGTCATGCTTACATTCAGGACGGTATAAACATCATTTTAAAAAACTTACCAGTTGTATGTTCTACAAATACTACTTTGTCAGATTTCTTAGAAGGAATATCCTCACTAACCAGGTTTTTAATATTAAAATATTAAAAATCCCATTTTTTCTAAATGTTCTGAATATTCCTTTTCATAGTTTTACATATTTTCCTCTTTTGTCTTATTAAGCAGTTACCTGCTGATTTATTAAATTTAGTTTTTTTGCCCCTTTCATGCTACCTTCTACCAACTCCATATATTTTGTCATAACTCTGTCAAAAGGCAAGTATATAGATAGGTGGGTGGTCCCCACCCAGGGTTTTTTGCCTAGGTGAGGTCTCTGTCCTCCTAGCAATCTGAAACTGTCCATTTTGTCCTTTGTTATAGAGGATATGTTCATCCTATTTTTCAGCTATTTTCATAGAAATTCTTTCATATGTACTTGTATATTATATCTGTGGGCGTGAATACAAGATCTTCCTATGCCACCATCTTGAACCCAGCTCCAATCTCCGTTTTTGAAGTGAGATACAATCCAATTTCTGCCACTTGTTCTCTGTCCTTGAATAAGTCAATTTTCCTAAACCGGTTTCTTCATTTTTTTAAAAACTAAAGTATAGCTGACATATAATAGTTTCAAGTATATCTCAGTGATTTGACAATTACACATGTTAAAAAATGGTCACCCATAAGTGTAGTTACCCCCTGTAACCATACAAAGTTATTACAATATTATGTTTTGGTTTATCTTCAAAATGCAAATAATATCTATTTACCTCAAGACATTTAATTTGCATGTATTACCTCATTTAAACTTAGCCCAGTGCCTGGTACCTACAAAGCATTCAGTTAGCATTATTACTACTAATTCAAAATGGAAAAAGTTATCCTAAAGATATAACTGTTCTCTACAAGTTAGTCCATATATATTTGTTGTGGACTAGACATTGTTACACATGCTTGAGAGAAAGTGGTTAGCAAGAGAGGATCCCTGTTTTCAAGGAATTTATGTATTAGTGGATAGAAGTATTCTAGGTATAGAAAAATAGACAATAAACACAAACTAATAGAGAACAAAGTAAAATTTATATTGTGAAAAAAATACAATTGGGTAAAGAATTAGAAAGGGACCAGGGTGATCAAACGTCATCTTCTAAGGTAGACTTTAATTCAGAATGGCAAGAAGAAACAGTGGGTGCAAAATAAGATCCTAACAAGCTTGTTATTTCAAGAGCCAGCAAGGCCAGTTACCTGGGAAATTAAATGGAAGGTGAGGGAGTCCTGAAAAGTATGTGGTAATAGGTGGGCAGGAATATATCAAAATTTTTAGAGACTGTAGTTAAGGAATTTGGAAATGGTTGATTTTTGTAATGGGAAGTCACTGAAAGGTTTTAAGGAAGTGACATTACTTGGTTTATAATTTCGAAAGATCATCTTCTTTGGGGTGAGTGGATTTAGAAGAGCAAGAGTTAAAGCTGGCAGAAGAATCAGGAGGTTACTGAGGTAATTGCCGTGGAGGATGAGATAGACTTGAACTAGGCTTTTGCACTGAGGATACTGAAAAACTGTTGGATTTGGAATATATTTTCAGTTTGGGCAACAGAATGAATTGGATGGGGGGGAAGTATGAGCAAAAGAAAAAGGATAACGACCTTAGAGTTTTGTCTAAGCAAACTGAGAGATGGACTCAGATCTTTCTTGACTAAATCGAATGGACTATAAATAGTCTGTGAGGATATAATAATGTGCAGACAGAAAAAGCACTTTGAAACAAGAAGGAACCAACCAGATTATTCTTTAATGTAAAAACTCTGCATTCTAAGAAACCATTGAAATATTTGATACTTTCTCTCTTACCATTGTGAGTGGCTTTCTCAAGCAAATGCATCTCTGTATATTGGATTCTAGACAACATTCCTGTCTCCTGGAAAAAATGGAGATGAAGGATATTTTTGACTTATCTACTCAGGAAATGTTTGCCTTAATTATTTGTGTAACATGTGAAAATTGTTTAAAATATAGTGAAAATGAGGAATGTGAGAAAGAAATAGAACTATAATGTTGAATTTCAGAATATTATAAAATCTTTCAGTGTATTATTTGGTCATGTTTTATCACCTCTTTTATGAGCTTTCTTATAATTAAAAAATAAAAAATCCTCCCCTCCCCCCACAAATAGCAGCAAAATCTTAAGATAACTTTCTATTTAAATTGAGAAGATCTAATGAAAAGGCAGAAATTACAAAGTGCTATATTTCCTTTGGTTGGAGTATGATTTGAAGTTTGAGAGGGACTCAACTCATCACTGTTGGAGGGATGGCCACATGGAAAGCAAAGGAAGGAATTCAGGCAAAGACTGCGCCCCGCCCCCATCACCAGTTGACAGCCAGTAAGGAAACAAGGCCTCAGTTACCTAAACACAAACAGTGGAATTCAGGGAACAAGCTGAATGAATCTGGAAGCAGGTATATCCTCAGAGCCTCCAGCAAGGAATGCAATCTTGCTGACACCTTTATTTTTGGCCTCATGAGACTCTAAACAGAAGAGATAGTTAAATTACATTGCAGTTGGATTTCTGATGAACAAAACAGATAATAAATGGGTGTTGACTTAAGCTACTAAATTTGTGGTCATTTGTTATGGTAGCAACAGAAAATTAATACAACTGATGAACCGAAGAGGTAGAGTACGACACCAAAGAGAAAAGACAATCCTTTTAAAAATACTTATTTGTATAAAATTACTGTCCATTATGTATACTCTTGATTGTGTGAAGTAACTTGCCTTCATTTTGATATTAAGATAATTTTGAAGTGAAGAAAAAGAATATTCTCAGGGAAGAATTGCTTTGTTTCAAGATAAATCTCATTTATTTCCTGAGTAATTTTCACTTGGAAAGTGTAATTATCTTTTCTAGGTATACTATTTTATTGAATAAGGCTGAAACTAGTAAAACTAAAAGATTTTTAGTAGTAAGGAAACAAACATTGGAAATTGTTTTGTCAAACTTTGAAGATAATAGGATTTTTACCTAGATGAATAGAAAAGATTTCTGTAATCTGTTATTTTTACATGACGCTGGGCAAGTCACTCAACCTTGCTGTGACATAATCTTCCTTATCTGCTAATTTGAATATTAATGAAGCGACCTCAGAAGGTTGTTGTAAGGGTTAAATGGGTGAGGAATCAGGAATTAGAATTACAGACCGATAGGAACAAAGCTTTTCTATTATATCTAAAGATATTTCTGTATGGAAGATGGAACCGTAGATGCAACTGTAGAGCAATAGATGCATATCCCTAAAACCTACCTGCATAAGAGAAACTCACCTGTTTGATTACTTCAAGCTACTCTTCAAGATAAACGACCTTTTTATTCTCTCCAGCTCTATCATTAGCCCAGAGAAAATACAAGATACACTATTTCCCATTGTTAGAATAAGTTATCAACTTTCACAAATCTGTGTTGTAAGATAACCAACAGAAGTCTGTATATAAAGATATTATAACCCTAGTCTAATTGCATTACAGGAGAAATGTCTGCATTGAAATAAACTGCTTGCAAGCTGGGGTGCAAGGACTATATCCTATTTAGCTGAAAAGATGTTGACTGCAGTCCTGGCATATAGTACAGGCATACCTTTTTAATTTTTTATTACTTTTGAGAGCGTGAGTGTACACTTGTGCATGCAAGCAGTGGTGGCGGGGGTGGGGGGTGTCGGTTGGCAGAGGATGTGGAAGAGAGAATCTTAACAGGCTCCATGCCCAGCGCGGAGCCCGAGGTGGGACTCGATCTCCCAACCCTGAGATCATGACCTGAGCCGCAATCAAGAGTCAGATGCCCAACTGACTGAGACACCCAGGTGCCCCTACCTTTTAATTAAAAATTTTTTTTTGTACTTTATTGTGTTTTCTACAAATTGAAGGGTTGTGGCCACAGTGTGTTGAGCAAATTTATTGGCCTCGTTTTTCCAACAGCTTTTGTTCACTTTGTGTCTGTGTCACATTTTGGTGATTCTCACAATAGTTAATGCTTAAATTATTATATTCATTATAGTGATCTGTGATTAGTGGTCTTTGTTCCTATGATAATTTTTTGGGGGGTACCACAAACCACACCAATATAAGACAATGAACTTAATCCATAAATGTTGTGTATTCTGACTGCTCCATGATGAGCTGTTTCCCTCTCCCTCTCTTTGGGCCCCCCTGACACCAAATAATGTTGAAATTAGGCCAATTAACCCTACAATGGCCTGTAAGTGTTCAAGTGAAAGGAAGAGTCCTACATTTCTCCCTTGAAATCAAAAGCTAAAAATGATTATACTTAATGAGGAAGGCATGTCAAAAGCCAAGACCAGTTGAAACCTAGGCCTCTCATATCAGTTAGCCAAGCTGTGAATGCAAAGAAAAGTCTAGAAGGAAATTAAAATGCCACTCTAGTGAACACATGGTAAGAAAGGAAAACAGCCTTACTGCTGAGATGGAGAAAATTTTAGAGGTCTGGATAAAAGATCAAACCAGCCATAATGTTCCCTTAAGCCAAAGTCTAATCCAGCGCAAGGCCCTAACTCCTCATTTCTATGAAGACAGAGAGAGGTGAGGAAGCTGCAGAAGAAAAATTTGAAGCTAGCCGAGGTTGTTCCATAGGTTTAAGAAGCCATCTCCATAACATAAAAGTACAAAGTGAAGCAGCAAGTGTTGCTGCAAATTATCCAGAGGATCTATGAAGCTAAAACAGATTTTCAGTGTAGATGAAACAGCCTTCTTTTGGAAGGAGATGCCGCTTAGGACTTCCATGGCTAGAGAGGAGAAGTCAATGCCTGGCTTCCAAGCATCCAAGGACAGGCTGACTCTCTTGTTAGGTGCAAATTCAGCTGGTGTAAGTAGAAGCCATTTACCATTTTAAAAAATCCTAGGTCTCTTAAGAATTGTACCAAATCTGTCTGTGCTCTCAATCAATGGAACAACAAAGCTAGGATGATAGCATATCTGTTTACAACATAATTTACTGGATATTTTTAGTCCAGTGTTGAGAGCTGTTCAGAATATTTCTTTCAAAATATTGTTGCTCCTAGATAATGCACCTGTTACCTAAGAGCCCTGATGGAAATGTACAATGCCATTTGTGTTGTTTCCGTGCCTGCTAACACAATATCCATTCTGTAGCCTGTGGATCAAGGAGTAGTTTTGACTATGAAGTCTTATTTAGAAAATCCATTTTGTTAGATGGCAGTTATTCCTATGTGGGTCTAAGCAGAGTAAATTGAAAACCTTCTGGAAAGGACTCACTATTCTAGATGCCATTAAAGACCTTCATGATTCATGGGAAAAGGTAAAAATATCAACATTAACAGGAGTTCAGGAGTTGATTCTAATCCTCATGGATGACTTTGAGGAGTTCAAGACTTCAGTGAAGGAAGTAACTCCAATGTGGAAACAGAGAACTAGAAGTGGAGCCTGAAGATAGGACTGAACTC
>NW_027724200.1:0-317 GCF_054177405.1 Leptonychotes weddellii | reverse complement strand
TGGTTCCCGTGGGATTTGGGTGTGTTTATGGCTAAATTTGGTTTCTGTAAGTAAAGTTTTATTCAAACACAGTCATGTTCATTTGTTCATGGTTCGTCTGTGACTGCTTTCGTGCTGCGACAGCAGAATCGAACGGTTGTGAAGGAGACCAGGGTCCGTAGCTCCGGCGGGGATTGATGGCCTGCAAGACCTGGCATGTTTGCCGTCGGCGCTTTACTTCATAAAAGCGAGGGCACAGTGGTCATAACCTCTGTAGTTTTGAAATAGTCTGAGCCCATTAATTTTACTGTGAATGCTTTTATTTTTTCATTTATTTA
>NW_027724199.1:0-317 GCF_054177405.1 Leptonychotes weddellii | reverse complement strand
GCAGGGAGCCCGATGCGGGACTCGATCCAGGGACTCCAGGATCATGACCTGAGCTGAAGGCAGTCGTTTAACCAACTAAGCCACCCAGGCGCCCCGACCCTATATTTATTATGGAATACCACTCTTTATATTTTTTTGTTTTAAAGTCTATTTTTCTGTATAGCTATTTCTGTTCTATTTTTTCCTATTTATTTATTTAGTTAGTTAGTTATTTTTATTATGTTATGTGAATCACCATACATTACATCATTAGTTTTTGATGTAGTGTACCATGATTCATTGTTTGCATATAACACCCAGTGCTCCATGCAGAACGT
>NW_027724198.1:0-317 GCF_054177405.1 Leptonychotes weddellii | reverse complement strand
TGCTCAGTGCAAGGGGAAAAGAGCAGGTGCACTTCCCCGGGGGGGAGGGGGTCAGCGACAGCTATAGAAGGAAGAAGGCACTGAATGTGGGCCATCGGGCCTTCTCCTGTTCCTCTCAGTTATTTTCATAACTGAGCTGGAGTCAACCTCACCCGCCCGCCAAAGGGCAGGTTTCCACCAGGAATGCCTACGGGTAGGTGGCTCGTTCTGTTTAAACGACCACACTCCCCATTCCTCTCTTCTCACCTTATCTGGCCAGCAGCTCTGTCTGGATCTGTAGCATTGAAAATTCCCAGCTGAATTCCCGGTCTGGCACC
>NW_027724197.1:0-317 GCF_054177405.1 Leptonychotes weddellii | reverse complement strand
TGTGCTTATTGCCATCTTGTTAAATTCCCTCTGGTTGGGTTTGTGGTTCTTTTCCTTTCTTCTTGTTCTCGTCCTTTACAATTGATGACTTTGTTTAGTGTTATGCTTGGACCTTTCTGTTCATTTTTTGTGTATCAGTTACAGGTTTTTGGTTTGTGGCTACCATGAAGTTCATATATAACATCCTAACTATACAGCAGTCTATATAAAGCTGTTGGTCGCTTAAGTTCAAACACATTCTGAGAGCCCTACATTTTTGTTCCCCCTTTCATGTTATATGTCTATGATGTCATGTTTCACATCTTTGATTTTGTGAG
>NW_027724196.1:0-317 GCF_054177405.1 Leptonychotes weddellii | reverse complement strand
TTTTTTTTTTTTTAAGATTTTATTTATTTATTTGAGCCAGAGAGAATGAGAGAGAGAGAGAGCACATGAGAGGGGGGAGGGTCAGAGGGAGAAGCAGGCTCCCTGCCAAGCAGGGAGCCCAATGCGGGACTCGATCCAGGGACTCCAAGATCATGACCTGAGCCGAAGGCAGTCACTTAACCAACTGAGCCACCCAGGCGCCCTATGTGGCATTTCAAGGCACTAGGGACTCAACCAACAGGTCCAGGTTTGGTCTCAGAGACTAGAAAATGAGGCTTTTATAATCGTTCTCTACTTAACAGTTTCAAGTATTTATG
>NW_027724195.1:0-317 GCF_054177405.1 Leptonychotes weddellii | reverse complement strand
GTCCCGCATCGGGCTCCCTGCTCGGGGGGGGGTCTGCTTCTCCCTCTGACCCTCCTCCCTCTCGTGCTCTCTGTCTCTCATTCTCTCTCGCAAATAAATAAATAAAATCTTTAAAAAAAATAAAATACAGATCAGATCTTGTCATTTCCCTCCCTCTCTCCCCTCCTTCCTGAAGTACGTTGTCCAAAAAGTCATATAATGTAGAGAACTAAAAATCAGATCCTCTTGCTTCCTCTCCTAGAAAAAAAATTACAGGCCAACCACTTTTAACTATTATAGCTGATTCTTTGGACATTTCTCACTGTGTTGAGCAGGGA
>NW_027724194.1:0-317 GCF_054177405.1 Leptonychotes weddellii | reverse complement strand
AGCCATTCTGACCGGTGTGAGGTGGTATCTCATTGTGGTTTTGATATGCATTTCCCTAATGATTAGTGATGTTGAACATCTTTTCATGTGCTTGTTGGTCATCTGTACTTCATCTTCGGAAAAATGTCTATTCAGATCCTCTGCCCATTTTTTAATTGGATTGTTGGTTTTTTTGTTATTGAGTTGTATGAGTTATTTATTTATTTTGGATATTAACCTCTTATCAGATACATCATATGCAAATATCCTTTCCTATTCAGTAGGTTGTCTTTTAGTTGTTGTTTTTTTTAAGATTTTATTCATTTATTTGACAGAGA
>NW_027724193.1:0-317 GCF_054177405.1 Leptonychotes weddellii | reverse complement strand
CAACTTTTCAGTTTCCCTTGGATTGAAATATGGTCAAGTTGCTAGGTTCTGGTCAAGGAGATATGTTCAGAAATGTGTGACAATCTATACAAACCATTATTAAGAAGCATCTGGTGAGGAGTTGCCTGGGTATCTCAGTGGGTTGAGCATTAGACTCTTGATTTCGTCTCAGGTCATGATCTTGGGGTCTGGGATGGAGCCCCATATAGGGCTCCGTGCTTATCATGGAGCCTGCTTGAGATTCTCTCTCTCTCCCTCTGCCCCTCCCCCCACAACGTACATGCTCTCTAAAATAATTTTTTTAATCAAAAAAAAAG
>NW_027724192.1:0-317 GCF_054177405.1 Leptonychotes weddellii | reverse complement strand
AAGAGTGAAAGCAGCAGGCAGGGGATTATGCAAGAAAAATTCATGTCCAAAACCATTGACTGGGAAAAGGAGAGGGCTGACTACTGTGAGTTATTATAACAACGGAGTGCAAAGTTTGGTTTTAAAGGTCTGTGCCATCACCAGGGTCATGCTGGCAGGCTTAGCAGTGCTCCTGTGGGGAAGGAGGGTGGAGACCCAGGAGTGGGCAGCTTGGTCTGAGGATCCCCTAGGTCACACAGGGAGAAACAGTTCCCCTTCTTGGAGTGCATTTGGGAGTGGTGGCGTGGCCTCTCCAGGGGCAAAATAACTGGTGGGGC
>NW_027724191.1:0-317 GCF_054177405.1 Leptonychotes weddellii | reverse complement strand
GAGTACCAATTGGCCATTTGCATGTATTCTTCAGAAAAATGTCTATTCAGATCTTTGCCCATTTTTATTTTTTTTATTTTTTTTGATTGGACTTTTTTGCTATTGAGTTGTGTGTGTGTGTGTGTGTGTGTGTGTGTGTGTGTGTGTGTATACTCAGATCTATGGTTTGCAAATTTTTTCTCCCATTCCATAGGTTGCCTTTTCATTTTGTTGATTTAATGAGTAGAAGCTTTTTCATTTGATATAGTTTTATTTATTTCAGCTTTTGCTGTCTGTGCTTTGATGTCATATCCAAAAAATATCATCGCCAAGACCAA
>NW_027724190.1:0-5207 GCF_054177405.1 Leptonychotes weddellii | reverse complement strand
CTGACGGAGGCCCCTCCCCCGCCATCTATCCACCCGAATATCGCCTCGGATTCACTTCTCCGCACGTCCTACCTTCCAGAAAGTGGTCGCTTCTCTGATGAGAGAGTTGTTGCTCTTCTTTTCTTCAATCTCCTGTTGAGTTTGTAGGTGTTCAGAATGGTTTGATCCCTATCCAGCTGAATTCTTGAGAGGAGACGAAATCCAGGTCTCCTACTCCTCCGCCATCTTGCTCTGCCCCCAAGACTCTTCTTTAATAAGAGGCTTGTTGGGGCACCTACGTGGCTCAGTCCTTAAGTGTCTGCCTGCCTTCGGCTTAGGTCATGATCCCAGGGTCCTGGGATTGAGTCCCGCATCAGGCTCCCTGTTCAGCGGGAAGCCTGCTTCTCCCTCTCCCACTCCCCCTGCTTGTGTTCCCTCTCTTGCTGTCTCTCTGTCAAATAAATAAATAAATAAAATCTTAAAAAAGAGAGGCTTCTTAATATTTTACCAGAGTTTAAACAGCAAAAATATAAGGTAAGTTCCCAATTTCTGAAAGAATATATTTCTTCAAATACCTGCTATTAATATATAAAGCTTGTGTAGTTTTTAAATAGTTGTTTTTCCACAGCACCATAACATTTTTAGGTGAGAAGTTAATTCATAAGTTTCACTCATGCTGGCTTTTTCTCTTTATGACCTGATTTTCACTTGAACGATGAGGTATGGATTAATTTGATTAAGAAAGAGGTAAGCAATCTTAGATGCCATTAAGATCAGTGACAAAAGCAACTGATCTTGTGGCTATTTATTTTTTAATTCCATGAAAGAAGAATAAGAGAAAAATAGAGAATAAAACAGATTCTCTTTGCAGGCAATAAATGGATACATGATAAAACAAAAATAAAAGTAAGAGTACTTTAAAATCTTCAAACGTATTTTCAGAATGGTGTTGACCATAACATATTATCAATGCTACCAATAGTTATTCAAAATATATGGTGCCCTGGACTCAATCCTCCATATTTTCAGATATGAACCATAATACACAGAAAAAATACTACACAGAAAAAAAAGGGATATTACATTTAAACAATAAAAATGTATAGAAAAGGAGAATTTTATAGATGAGTGATTATGGATTCCTACTTGGACCTTCTAATGTTGCTCATTTGCAAACTTCCAAGTGCAGCTCAGTTGATGTCATGGCATTTACTAGTCATCACATTCAGTTGGCAGAGTCTGAATTGGCCCTGTGACCACATCACTTCTTCTAAAAGAGTAACACCAAATATCCTCATTCACTCTTAAATTTATAAAGCATTTTCTATTTTCCTATAACTAGCTTCTTCCTTACTCTTCCAAGTTAGCCCTTTAGCTTTAATGTAAAAACGACTAAGGTCCAGCTGGATTAATGAGGCTCAATTTATTTTGTGACACTGTTTTCCCTAAAATTACACTTGTTTTTCAGAATAAATGTGTGTATGTATAAAGTGAATGCAAAATGCTGATGTGTGTATATATAAACTTATGTGTGTACATATACATATACTTAAATGCTGATGTGTGTATAAACTTATATGTGTACATATATACATATATGTAAAATGATAAGAATTAGTACTTCCCTATCGCATGCCAAAATAAGCTACTGATAGATCTCCCTTGCTCTTAGAGAGTTTGCATTACACCACTTTGCTTTTACAAAAGACCTACATTATTATTAAGGGGAGCACGTATTGCATGGAGCACTGGTGTTATACGCGAACAATGAATCATGGAACACTACATCAAAAAAAAAAACAAAACCCTACATTATTACTGTTTCGCTAAGCAAAAGAAATATGAAAAGGATTTTTGCTTTTATGAAAAAAGGTGAGAAAAAAATAGTGTTCAGCATTTGTTTTGCCCTGAGCCATTATAGAGACAGGGCACACCCCTAAGCAGTGAGAGGGACATAGCCGAGCTCCTTCCCCAGGAACTACACTTAGCATGTCAGCATCAAGCTGCCACAGCTTTGAACTGTGTCTGTGAGCATCTGTGCTTTATCGCGATTTATTTTGTGCATTCATTAGCAAGATGTGTCCTAAGGTAACAGAAAAGCCTAAGAGAGGTTATTTTTTGGGTCTGGGAACACACACAAATTTTCCCATGTGAATTAATGGTAATTGCGTCTTTGCTTTAAGCCATTTCTGCTTACCAGGGTCTTCATAGGAATGTTCTATTTTCAGGTAGTGGGGGAAACCTGTGTTCTAAATGATTGTGGAGGAAGAAATGATAGATGGGAGTGGGGGGAAAAAAAGGGAAAAAAGTCTGAATTCACTTCAGTCACTTTGATTAAATGTTTTAAGTTTTCACTCTGCATTAAAAATGAAACAGGTGAGGTCAACCAATGACATGTAACAGAACATCACTACTTTAAAGCATCATCCATTTTGAACCTTCATTTTCATGTTATAATTTTCCTTCCTTTTCATTGTGAGCTCTTATAGAAAATGACTTTTAATACATGCAGCGCTTTGGCTATTATAGAGATGCCTGCTATTATACATTATAGGTCCAGCTATTCTGCATTTTATCTTCCATGACTTCGCTTTAATGATAGAGCATTGTGAAGAAGTGAGCACATGTCTGTATGTTTCAGGGAAATATATTGGAATTGTTCAAAGCTACTGTGTATGGCAAGTAGGCTTGTAATAGATGAGTGATGTTTCTCAGTGCAATTTGGAAAGACTCAGTGGCTGATAGAGAAAGAGCTTAGAGAGACTTTTCTGTCATGCAGGAATAGAGGGGTTTTACCTTTGTCCTGTTACCCAGCTGCCCAGAGAGTAGATAACAGTGGTCAGAGATAGCCCTATTATCCAAATTGAAGCAATAGTGGCCTGTTCATCTGCTATTCCCAGCGCACAGAAGGCCCTTTTATTTGTCTCTCTAATTCTCCGTCTTCCTCCCTGGGATTATCAAAAGAAATGCTTCTTATAATATACACACATTACCATTCTACACCAGTCTATCCTCCAGGCAGTTATAAATGCATACAAAGACTCTTGTTACTGCGTGATCTACACAACAAACTAGAAAATACCTCTAAATTTTGTGTAATTGTCTTTTCAGGATATTCAGTTCTCTATAGCCTAGCAATTCTGAATTTGGATATTCTTTTCATCATGGTATCTGTTTTGTTCTCTGACACCATTTTTTTTCTGCCCTTCAAGAAATAGCATTATTTTAAAATGTAATATATCAATATATCAAAATGAGTTATTTCTGTACTTCAAATGATGTATCCCTTCTGTATTTAAATCTTAATTCAACAGTTGATTTACCTGAACATTCAAGGTTCATTAGAAGTTTAACTTTCTACAAATGAAAGTTAACTATCCTTCCAACTCTTCTCTTTTTTTAATTAAAATAATAACATTTTTGGAACTGAAAGTTACCTAGGATCCACAGCCTGAGCTACTGAGAGTATGAGAGTGCCACAGAGAGAAATAAGCTGTTTACAAGGGAACGATGATTAATTTGAAAACAGTGGCATACAGACACTATATTGATTATCTCTTACACCAAGAGGTCTTATTATCTTAACTATTTAATATATTATTAAGTATATCTTAAGTATTATCTTTACTTATTAATTCTAACAGTATGGCCATAGTTCCTTTGGCATTATCTGCATATGACAATCATGACATCCTTGAATACAGTAATATAGTTTACTTGTTTCTTCTGAAATTTTAACATTTCATTTATTTTATCTCCAGGGAAATGTTGACTAGAAAATGAATGGTGAACAATCTTTTCTTATGCTAGACTCCAACGGGGAAATCTTTTGATATTTCACCACTAAGATTACTGCTAGCCCCTTTTTAAAATATTTTTTTAACTTTTATTTATTTATTTTAAGATCTCTATATCAGGTTAAGTAAATCTCTCTATTCTAAGGTTGTTGAGAGGGTTTTGTTTTTACTCGAGTCACAAAAAGAATTTTAATTATCTCAAATGGTTCTGCTCCCCAGAAAATATGACTTATCTCCTTTTTACTATTAATATGTTGAATTGTGATATTTAATTTTCAAATGTTATACATCTCTTCTTTCCTAAGATAAATCTCACTTTGTATGATAATTATTCTATACATAACTAGATTCAATTTGGTAGTATTTCATTTAAGATTTTTTATTTTGCTTACAGAGATATTACTTTCTTTTTCTTGATACAACTAATTCTGTTTTTTTCTTTTTTTATTTGATTTTATTATGTTATGTTAATCACCATACATTACATCATTAGTTTTTGATGTAGTGTTCCATGATTCATTGTTTGTGTATAACACCCAGTGTTCCATTCAATACATGCCCTCTTTAATACCCATCACCAGGCTAACCCATACCCCCACTACCCTCCCCTCTAGAACCCTAAGTTTGTTTCTCAGTGTCCATAGTCTCTCATGGTTCGTCTCCCCCTCCGATATCCCCCCCCCTTCATTTTTCCCTTCCTACTATCTTCTTTTTTGAACATATAATGTATTATTTGTTTCAGGGGTATAGGTCTGTGATTCATCAGTCTTACACAATTCACAGCGCTCACCATAGCACATACCTTCCCCAATGTCTCTCACCCAGCCCCCCCATCCCTCCCACCTACCACCACTCCAGCAACCCTCAGTTTATTTACTGAGATTAAGAATTCCTCAGTATCAGTGAGAGCATATGATACCTGTCTTTCTCTGATTGACTTATTTCCCTAAGCATAATACCCTCCACTTTCATCCACGTCGTTGCAAATGGCAAGATTTCATTCCTTTTGATGGCTGCATAATATTCCATTGTATATATATACCACCTCTTCTTTATCCATTCATCTGTCGATGGACATCTTGGCTCTTTCCACAGTTTGGCTATTATGGACACTGATGCTATAAAAATCGGGCTGCACATACCCCTTCGGATCACTACATTTGTATCTTTGATGTAAATACCCAAGTGCAATTGCTGGGTAGTATGGTAGATCTATTTTCAACTTTTTGAGGAAACTCCATACTGTTTTCCAGAGTGGCTGCACCACCTTGCATTCCCACCAACAGTGTAGGAGGGTTCCCCTTTCTCCACATCCCCGCCAACATCTGTCGTTTACTGAGTTTTAATTTTAACCATTCTGACTGGTGTGAGGTGGTATCTCATTGAGGTTTTGATTTGGATTTCCCTGATGCTGAGTGATGTTGAGCACTT
>NW_027724189.1:0-317 GCF_054177405.1 Leptonychotes weddellii | reverse complement strand
GACTGGAGGTATATGTGCCTTTTTGGGTCTGGTTGAGGGTAGGCTGGGTGCCCCCGTTGAGCTCTGCTTTCTCTACTGACACAAAGAAGAAACAAGTGCCACCAATGGAAAGAAATAAAAGGAGAAGCTTCTCCCAGAATAAGACATATAAGGAGGGGGGAAAGATGGTGGAGGAGTAGGGGACCCTATTTCAACTGGTGCCCAGAATTGAGCTGGATATCTACCAGACCACTCTGAGCACCCACGAAACCAGCCTGAGATGTAAGAAGATCTGGATCTCTGCAAACAGAATATCGCAGGCGGTTAGTTTTGAGGTA
>NW_027724188.1:0-317 GCF_054177405.1 Leptonychotes weddellii | reverse complement strand
CTGACTCTTGGTTTTGGCTCAGGTCATGATTTCAGGGTCCAGAGATATTGCTCCATACTCGGCGGGGAGTCTGCTTGAGATTCTCTCCCTCTCCCTCACCACCCCACCCAACCCCGCGCTCTCTCTCTCTCTCAATAAATAAATCTTTAAAAAAATAAGAACACCAGTCCTAAATATCTAATCACAAGGGATGCCGAAGGCATAAACTTAGCAAGTTATTTTAAAAGACAACACAAAGTATCAATATTATCATGACAAAGATTTGAAAATTTGGAGTCAGGGTAGGGAGAGAAGAACTGAAAATATTCTCTGAAATC
>NW_027724187.1:0-317 GCF_054177405.1 Leptonychotes weddellii | reverse complement strand
GGAAGGCCTTGTTCTGTTCTGAGTTGTAGACAGACCAGCAGGCAGTGGGACTTGGGGGAGAACTCTCAGCAGGTGGCCATAAGCCTGGGTTTCTGGCCAGGACACCAGTATTTAGTAAGGGGAATTTCAAGAGCTGACATGGCCCTAAATTCTAGGAGGGGCCTCAGTATTTGTAGGCAGTCGTTACAGGAAGGTAGAGTGAGGAAAGACAAAAGCCCAGGTGGCAGCAGGACAGTTAACTGGATTCTGAGCCCTAGTGTGTTAAACTTTGTTTTCCCCTTAGAGAAGGCAAAATGACTCTACTTCTGTTATTCTAA
>NW_027724186.1:0-317 GCF_054177405.1 Leptonychotes weddellii | reverse complement strand
CTAATGATGTATTGTATGGTGACTAACATAACATAATAAAATTAAAAAAAAAAAAAAGAGTCTGTCGCTTAACCGACTGAGCCACCCAGGTGCCCTGATAATTTTTTAACTGCTGTTCAGCATATCATATGATGAATGTATCGCAATTTATTTATTTGTGCCGTTGAAGTATATTTAGGTTGTTTACACATTTTTGTGACTACGTTCACTGATGCAAGGAAGCATTCTGTGCAAGTTGCTTTGTGCACATGGATGAAAGTTTCTCCAGGGGATATGTCTAGGACCATAATTACTGGGTCACGGGGAAGAGCAGCTTT
>NW_027724185.1:0-317 GCF_054177405.1 Leptonychotes weddellii | reverse complement strand
GAAAAACATCTGACGAAGTACAATATCCAATCATGATAAAAACCCTCAACAAAGTAGGCTTAAAGGGAACATACTTCAACATAATAAAGACCCTACATGAAAAACCCACAGCTAACATCATACTCAATGGGGAAAACCTGAGAGCTTTTCCTCTAATGTCAGGAACAAGACAACGATGTCTATTATTACCACTTTTATTTGACATTGTACTAGAAGTCCTAGCCAGATCAGACAACAAAAAGAAATAAAAGGCATCCAAATTGTGGATGGAAGGAAGAAGTAAAACTTTCACTATCTGCATATGACATGATACTATA
>NW_027724184.1:0-317 GCF_054177405.1 Leptonychotes weddellii | reverse complement strand
TGATAATGGCAATGATAGTGATGTAATGATGGTGATGATGGTGATGATTATGACAATGTGGAGGTGGTACCAATGCTGATGGTGATGATGATGATTGTCATGGTGGTGATGTGGTGGTGTTGGCAATGGTGATGATGATGAAGAGGAGGAGGATGGAAGTGATGGTGGTGGTGACGATGGTGGTGGTGGTGATGATGGTGGTGGTGGTGGTGGTGGTTGTCATAGTCATGGTGGAGATGACAATGATGGTGGTGGTGATGGTGGTTGTCATAGTCATGGTGCAGATGACAATGATGGTGGTGGTGGTGGTGGTGGTT
>NW_027724183.1:0-317 GCF_054177405.1 Leptonychotes weddellii | reverse complement strand
GGAACCATTAACCTATTTTCTATCTCTATGAATTTGCTTATTCTGGACATTTCATGCAAATGGAATCATATAATATGTAGTCATTTGTGTCTAGCTTCTTTCACTTAGCATTATGATTTCAAGGCTCATCCATGTTGTTGTATGTATTAGTACTTTATTTCTTTTTTATAGATAGATAATAGTCCACTGTATTTTATGCCACATTTTGTTTAGCCATTCAACAGTTGATGGACATTTGAGTTGTTCCCATTTTTTACTATTATGACTAACACTGCCATCAACATTCATGTACAAATTTTTATATGGCAAATGTTTTT
>NW_027724182.1:0-317 GCF_054177405.1 Leptonychotes weddellii | reverse complement strand
TCCTGTTGGAAAGAAGTGCTCAAGTCCAGAATGAATGAAAGTAACCTAATGCAGCTGCATAAATAATCATGCTCCGCCCACCCCAATCTTAAAGACTATGGGAAAGAGCCACTGAAATCCAGGCGTAGCGTGATTTTCTACTAGGACAGTTTTGGTTTGACTTTCAGGAAGATCTGTATCAATTACTCTGATCTTGGTGTGCTGAACAGGGTTGCTCCTGTTCTCATTTCAGCAATTCAGGGGTGGGTGGGAAGGCAGGGATGTGGGGGAGGGACCAATGCAACTTTTGCTGCCGCAAGAGAACTGGGGCAAAGGCA
>NW_027724181.1:0-317 GCF_054177405.1 Leptonychotes weddellii | reverse complement strand
GTGGTGGCTCCAACATAGGAACTTTGGGGGGGCGGTTCAGTCCAGAGCAGACCTCTTCTTTGCACCCCGACCCTGCAATGCTGAAGGATGTGATTGGTGGTCTGAAGGAGAGATGATTAAAAACATGAGTTTCCTTAGGACCTAATTTCAAAGTTTTGGCTCAAAATAAAATTTAAAAAATACAAGGCAAATCTCTTTTCTACCCCATTTATCCCCATCCCATGCCCTCGCACCTGAAAGGAAACCGTTTCTATTAATTTATATGTAGTCCTCTTGTTTGCTTGTGCAAATAAAGGAAAATACTTATTCTTATATCC
>NW_027724180.1:0-317 GCF_054177405.1 Leptonychotes weddellii | reverse complement strand
TCACTGACATGGCACAGGATCTCTCTGGGCCTGAGGGAGCAGGTGGTGTTCAGGCTTTACCCCCAACTCCAGATTAGGCCCCAAGACGTTAGGAGAGTTGAGGTCTTGCCTGGCCTGACTCTGCAGGACACCACTGCTGGGCTGTCCATGGGGAACCCGACCTCCCCACCCCTTGACTGCAGTGCAGGAATGAGACCCCGAAGTCCCCTCAGACTTGGACAGGGAGGGAGCACAGGAGAGTTCGGGCAGGGGGCTGAGGAGAGACTGTCGTTTCTGGAGGTAGGAGTGGTTAGGTGATGGGCGCACACTTGGGACAC
>NW_027724179.1:0-5208 GCF_054177405.1 Leptonychotes weddellii | reverse complement strand
GCAGCGGACTGCAGCTTCTGGGAGCGGCTGTTGGCTCGGCAATGTCGCATCTATGAGCTTCGAAACAAGGAACGCATCTCGGTAGCAGCTGCCTCCAAGCTGCTTGCCAACATGGTGTATCAGTATAAAGGCATGGGGCTGTCCATGGGCACCATGATCTGTGGCTGGGATAAGAGAGGCCCTGGTGAGTTATGCTGCAAACAGTTGGTTTTTGGGCTGGCACTACAGAGAGGAGGGGTTGGATGAACAGGTGAATGAGAGGTCTTTGTGTCAGTGCTGGGGATGTGTTGATTAGGTTCTCTGCCCTTTCTTTTTGTTCAAGGAAGGCCCCACAGTGTAGGAGAGGGCATGGAGCTTAGACCCACTGTGTCACTGACTCCCCCTTGTGACCTTTTTCCCAGTCAGTTTCACCATCTGTTACGTTGGTTAAATGAAGTAATACACATAAAGCATGTAGTGTCTGGCACATAATGTTTCTCCTTCTCTTCTCTCTCATAAAATGATAAGACCTACAAAGAGTGTATTTGAAAATAAAATTGGATAACAGACATAAAAACTCCAGTCAGTGCTTTTTAATAAAAATATAATGGTGAGCCACACATGTAATTTAAAATTGTCTAATAGAGGGGCACCTGACTGGTCGATCAGTGGAGCATGTAACTCCTCATCTCAGGGTGAGTTTAAGCTCCACGTTGGGCATAGAGGTTACTTAAAAAATAAATAACAATTTTTTTAAAGATTTTATTTGAGAGAGAGCATGAACGAGCATGAGCGGGGGGAGGAGCAGAAGGAGAGGGAGAAGCAGACTCCCCACTGAGCAGGGAGCCCAATGCGGGGCTCGATCCCCAGACTCCAGGATCATGACCTGAGCCAAAGGCAGACACTTAACTGACTGAGCCACGCAGGCGCCCCAATAACAATTTTTTAGAATTGTCTAGTGGACATATTTAAAAAGTAAAAAGATAGGGACATTGTAATGATTCATTTAATCCAGAATACCTAAAATAATATTTTTTTTTTTTTTTAAGATTTTATTTATTTATTTGACAGAGAGAGAGATAGCGAGAGCAGGAACACAAGCAGGGGGAGTGGGAGAGGGAGAAGCAGGCTTCCCGCTGAGCAGGGAGCCCGATGTGGGACTCGATCCCAGGACCCTGGGATCATGACCTGAGCCGAAGGCAGACGCTTAACGACTGAGCCACCCAGGTGCCCCTAAAATAATATCATTTTGGCATGTGCCTTAGCCCCATTTCAGGTGCTCAATGCCACATGTTGCAAGTGGCCCCTGTACTGGACAGTGAAATTCTAATATACAGGAAGTTAGTCATTTCTCTTCCCTTTTTTCCTTTAGGGAGTCTTTGGCCTAGAAGGGGCCTTTAGGGCTCATCCTTTCCTTGCTTGATAGATTCACCCTAGGACCCTAGGTCCCGTTCTGTCATCTCTGAAAATAAATTCCTTAGCCTTTTTCTCTTTCTAGTATATAGAAACCTTGCCAGGAGGTTCAACCTTGTATCTGATGTCAGTTCCTTTTCAATCAGTTGTGTTTTGTTTTGTTTTGTTTTTTAACTTTTATTCATTTAAGTAATCTCTACACCCAACATGGGGCTCAAACTCACCACCCTGAGATCAAGAGTTGCACACTCCACAGACTGAGCCAGCCCGGCACCTCAGCTTTTCAACCAATTTTGGATGTCTCTTTATCAAGTTGGAATACAGCTAGCCACTTTCTGTATAATATTCCCCCTCCATGCTTGAGTAGTTATTATTCCCTTTTGTTTTTGCTTCACTCATTCACCTGCTTACTGAATGCTTAGTTTTCCTCTGTCGAACAACTAACTGCAGGATACCCAGCGCTTTTCCACTTGCTTTGGAGACTCTTAGTTCACTACTCAGTGGAGGGTGAATGAGAAGATTAAAAAGTGGCTGTGAGAGGAGCGTAGCTTGTTACTTTGGGAATTGAGATGCTTTCTTGGGGAAAGTGTAAAAGAACAGCTCAATACATTTTATGCGGCCCAGGGAAGCATTTTGGAAATGTTGCTTTGTACCCTTAGCTGATGGAAGCGGCGTACCAGAGTTTAGATCCTGGCTAGCAAGGAAAACCCGAGAAGCTAGAGCATAACCTAAATCGTGCCTTCTCCAGAACCTTCCTGACAGCCGGTCCCATTTAGGATGAGTCAGCCCCTTACCTCAAAAAGCAGACGACTGAAAAAGGATCACAGATTACTTAACATGAGGCTAAATGAGATGAATGCCATTTGTAAAAGAACCAATATGATGCTGAGGGAGTTTTGAGGAAGAAGGGATTATTTCTGATGGGAGGAATTGGGACGACTTCATGGATAAGTGCAGTTGTCCAGGATGTGCAAATGAGAGAAAGGAAGCATGGTGACCAAAGGGGGGAGGGGACGAAGCGTGCACTTTGGGGGGAATAACCAAAAGCCCACTTTGTTTGTTTAAAATATTTATTTGAGGGAGGGAGAGAGCACGTGTGCACAAGTGGGGGAGCGGCAGGCAGAGGGAGAAGCAGGCTCCCCGCTGAGCAGGGAACCCCATGTGGGACTTGATCCCAGGACCCTGGGATCATGACCTGAGCTGAAGGCAGACGCTTAACTGACTGAGCCACCCAGGCACCCCCGAAAGCCCAGTTTAATCAGAACTAAGGTTGTGTGAAGAGGAGTAGTGATCCATAGAGCCGGAGACCTAAACTGGAACCAGGTAGTGAGCTCGCTAGGCACGGTAGTGGCGATGGGACTGGGGAGGGGCTCGTTTTGGGGTAGACATTGGAATCCTTGAACCTGAAAACTGGTAAGCATTTGGTTCTCAACTGGCTTGCTTAGAATCACCTAGAGAACTTAAAACACAAGTCCCATACTTGTTCTCCGCCCCAGACCACCTGGAAAAGAATACCTGGGGTAAGTCCTGGGCATCTTTTTAAAAAGCTTTTAGGTGACTCTAATGTACAGTGAGAGTAGAAGATGAACGATCCCATTGGCAGGCAAAATTTGAGAACACGGGAGGCAGTGTGGGCTGGTGGAGCGCGAGAGAGATGAGTTTGGTTGGTAATGGAGAGCCACTGAAAGTATTTGAGGATAGGAAGTTTGAATCTGAACTTGGTCACAAAGGCATCCTGTTGGGAAGATCCAGCAGGCAGTTGGAATTGATAAAAATTTTCATCTATGCTAAAAATTAGCTAACTTATTCATAAAGGGCCAAATAGTAAATATTGGAGGATTGCAGGCCGTATGGTCTTTGTCTCAACTACCTAACTCTCCTGCTTTAGCACAAAAGCAGTCATAGACAATATGTACACAAATAGGTATGGCTGTGTTCCAGTAAAACTGTGTTTACAAAAACGGGCAGTTGGCTTGGCCAACCCCTGATCTATTACCAGCACTGTCCAATGGAAATAAAATGTGAGCCGTATGTGTAATTTTAAATTTTATATAGTAGCCACATTTTAAAAATTAAAGGAAGAGAGATTAATGATATATTTTATTTTGGAATGCCTGGGTGATGCAGTCGATTAGGCATCCGACTCTTGGTTTCAGTTCAGGTGTGATCTCAGGGTTGCACTCAGCATGGAGTCTGCTTAGGATCCTCTCTCCCTCTGTCCCCCCACCCTGTGTGCGTACACACTCGCGCACGCGCACTCTCTCCATCTAAATCTTAAAAAATAAATAAAATAAATCTTAAAATAATAGGGGCGCCTGGGTGGCTCAGATGGTTAAGCATCTGCCTTCAGCTCAGGTCGTGATCCCAGGATCCTGGGATCAAGCCCCGCATCCGGCTCCTGGCTCAGCGGGGAGCCTGCTTCTCCCTCTGCCTCTGCCTCTCCCCCTGCTCATTCTCTCTCTCTCTCTATCTCTGTGTCTCAAATGAATAAATAAAATCTTTTAAAACAAAAAAATAAATCTTAAAATAATAATAATATATTTTGTAGATCCAAAATGTTATCATTTCAGCATGTGGTGCCAGCTTCATTTCAAATGCTCAGTGGTCACACATGGCTAGTGGTTCCCATATTGGACAGTGCAGGTCTTTGCGATATGATTTGGAACTGTAGGCTCTCTCCTACTGTGTGATGTATGTCTTGTCCCCCAGATAGCCTAAACTTTGAGGGCTAGGATTGTTTTCTTTTTTTTAAGATTTTATTTATTTGGGAAAGAGCACGAGGTGGGGGTGTAGAGGGAGAGGGAGAAGCAGACTCCCCGCTGAGCAGGGAGCCCAACACGGAGCGAGGCCCCAAGACCCTGGGATCATGACCTGGCTCAGGTAGACGCTTAACTGACTCAGCCACCCTCGCGCCCCAGGGCTAGGATTGTTTTAAACATTATCTTCCACAGTGCCTGAAGTTCTATGCTTGAAACCTCTAAGTCACAGGATCGAGCTGGAATCAGGCTCCTTGCTCAGCAGGGAGCCTGCTTCTCCCTCTGCCCCTCCCCCTGCTCGTGCTTGTGCGCGTGCTCTCTCTCTCTCTCTCTGTCAAATAAATAAAAATAAAAGCTAAAAAAAAAAAAAGAAACCTAAGTCATTTGGATTATACTTGTTTTTTGGTTATACAGCGAGGACAAGAAAGCAGTTATGATGTAAGGTGAGATGAGGTGGTATGTTGTAGAATCCAGGAGTCTTAATATTTAATTTGATTCCTTCAGCTATTTTTTTTAATAGATCTTATTTATTTGACAGAGAGAGAGCACAAGCAGGGGGAGTGGCAGGCAGAGGGAGAGGGAGAAGCATGCTCTCCACTGAGCAGGGAACCTAATGTGGAGCTCAGTCCCAGGACCCCAGGATCATGACCTGAGTGGAAGGCAGACACTTAACTGACTGAGCCACCCAGGTGCCCCCAGCTATTTTTTTTTTTTTTAAGTAAGGTAATAGAAGTACTATTTTCTTGTATATCTGTTGGTCTCCCCTGGGTTTCAAGAGGGATGGAGAACTTTTCTTGGAGAATGAATTAGATGTCAGAAGTGATGGTCATTTTTTCCCTGCTAACCTCACCTCTCTTTCCAGGCCTCTACTATGTGGACAGTGAAGGAAACCGGATCTCGGGGGCCACCTTCTCTGTAGGTTCTGGCTCTGTGTATGCTTATGGAGTCATGGATCGGGGTTACTCCTATGACCTAGAGGTGGAACAGGCCTATGATCTGGCCCGTCGAGCCATCTACCAAGCCACCTATAGAGATGCCTACTCAGGAGGTGCAGTCAACC
>NW_027724178.1:0-317 GCF_054177405.1 Leptonychotes weddellii | reverse complement strand
TTCAACATTCCTCTGGTTATGCGGGGTCTTTTCTGGTTCCATACAAATTTTAGGATTATTTGTTCCGTTTCTTTGAAAAAAGTGGATGGTATTTTGATGGGGATTGCATTGAATGTGCAGATTGCTCTAGGTAGCATTGACATCTTCACAATATTTGTTCTTCCAATCCATGAGCATGGCACGTTTTTCCATTTCTTTGTGTCTTCCTCAATTTCTTTCATGAGTATTTTATAGTTTTCTGAGTACAGATCCTTTGTCTCTTTGGTTAGATTTATTCCTAGGTATCTTATGGTTTTGGGTGCAATTGTAAATGGGAT
>NW_027724177.1:0-317 GCF_054177405.1 Leptonychotes weddellii | reverse complement strand
TGGCCTACAGATCAAAAGGATATACCTCAAAGTCTTTTCCATCTTTTAGTTATCTTGTTCCATTAGGGTATGTTTCTGAACTTGGCACCTGGAATTAAAAGGCTGATTTTCTGCAATAAGAAATCCTTAAAAATACTTCCCTATCATAAGCATTTGAAGACATAAAGGAGAAAATTAGAATCACCCATAATCCACCAGTGAGACAAAAATCAGTCTTAACATTTGCGTGTGTTTCTTTCTAGTCTTTCTTCTCTGCAAGTAGAAAAAGGTTGCTCGGAGTGCTAGATTTCACATTGGTGCTGAGAATGGGTGAGACA
>NW_027724176.1:0-317 GCF_054177405.1 Leptonychotes weddellii | reverse complement strand
GGATGTGTATTCTGCTGGTTTGGGATGGAATGTTCTGTATATATGTTAAGTTCATCTGGTCTAAAGTGTCCCTCAAAACCACTGTTTCCTTTCTGATTTTATGTCTGGATAATCTATCCAATGATTTAAGTGACATGTTAAAGTCCCCTCCAATTATTTTATTGTCCATTTCTCCCTTTATGGATTTAGATGCTCCTACGTTGGGTGCATAGATATTTACAATTGCTATCGCCTCTTGCTGGATTGATCCCTTTATCATTGTGTAATGGCCTTGTCTCTTGTTACTTTTTTTTTAGTCTATTTTTTTTTTCTTTTTT
>NW_027724175.1:0-317 GCF_054177405.1 Leptonychotes weddellii | reverse complement strand
ATGTATACACAACTTTTACCTATTGATGGACATGTGGATTGTTGCTACCTTTTGCTGTTCTGAATGTGACTGCTATGAACACTGGTGTGCAAATATCTGTTCAAGTCTCTGCTTTCAATTCTTTTTTTTTTTTTTTTAAAGATTTTATTTATTTATTTGAGACAGAGAGAATGAGAGACAGAGAGCATGAGAGGGAGGAGGGTCAGAGGGAGAAGCAGACTCCCTGCCGAGCAGGGAACCCGATGCGGGACTCGATCCCGGGACTCCAGGATCATGACCTGAGCCGAAGGCAGTCGCTTAACCAACTGAGCCACCCA
>NW_027724174.1:0-317 GCF_054177405.1 Leptonychotes weddellii | reverse complement strand
CACTATGGAAAACAGTATGGAGGTTCCTTAAAACATGTAAAATATAAGTACCATATGATGAAGGAATCCCATGTCTGGGTATATATCCAAAATTGAAATCAGGAACTTGAAATGATATCTGTACTCCCAAATTCATTGCAGCATTATTTATGATAGCATAGATATGGAAACAACATAAATCTCCATCAGTGGATGAATGGATAAAGAAAATGTAGTATATATCCACAATAGAATATTATTCAGCCTTAAAAACAAGAAAATCCTGGGGGGCGGAGCAAGATGGCGGAGGAGTAGGAGACCTGGATTTCGTCTCCTCT
>NW_027724173.1:0-317 GCF_054177405.1 Leptonychotes weddellii | reverse complement strand
TAAGATCTGTGGTTATTTTCCCCCAGATTTTCTTCTCCTTTATCTGTGCCTGCGGCATGGACGTTACACACGGGGACACATGCGTAGTTAGCACCCAGACTGTTTCCCTTTACTTTCTGTTTCTCTACCCCGTTTTGGTATTTCCAGGGGAGTTTTTCTGATCTTCCAGGTTACTCTCTTGTTCCTCAGTATTATTCCACGTGCAAATTCATCCACCTGCCAGTTACTTATTCTGATTTTATAATTTCCACGTTTACGGTCTTGACTTGGTTATTCTTGAACTGTGCACAGTTTGATGTGATCACGGGGCGTGGAGG
>NW_027724172.1:0-317 GCF_054177405.1 Leptonychotes weddellii | reverse complement strand
GCAGAAGCTTTTTATTTTGATGTATTTCCAGTAGTTTGTTTTTTCTTTTGTTTCCCTTGCTTCAGGGACATATCTAGAAAGATGTTGCTGTGTCCAATGTCAGAGAAGTTACTCCACAGGCACCTATTTAAATCCATTTGAGTCCCCTCTCTCCCTCTTAATGTTGGTAAAGTCTGTATTGCTGTTTGTATGTGTGCACACTCATTTTGCGTAAGTGGCATTGTGATGTACGTAGATACAGATGTATAAACTTATGTGTGTGTGTAGACCTGTTTCCTGTCTTTTTCACTCAGCAGTATGTAAAGACCTAGCATATC
>NW_027724171.1:0-317 GCF_054177405.1 Leptonychotes weddellii | reverse complement strand
TGGCTGAGATTGACGCGTTCCTTAGGTGCCCTTGTGGTCTTCCATCAGCTCCTGGGCGTGGACCACCGTTTGAGTAGCAAGGATAGAATACTCTGTAAGGATAGTTCCCATGTTAGCGCCTCTGCTTCCCAAGGAAAGGGGAGATCTTGATAGAGAAGTACCAAGGTTCCCAGGCTCCATCCAGAAAACCGTCCCATGGATATTGCAGAACAAGTAGGCACTAGACTGTGGTTTGCTTTAACTCATGAGTCCGTGAACGGTTGCTGATGAGTGTCCCACGCACCCCTCATTCCTGCCCGTTAGATCCCCGGGAAACC
>NW_027724170.1:0-317 GCF_054177405.1 Leptonychotes weddellii | reverse complement strand
TGTAAGGTCATGTGCACCACCTCCTTTCCTTTCTTTTACTCTGAGACTGATAAGCATTTCTGGGCAACATGAAATTATTCTGATCGGGTCCATTTCAGATATTTGCCAATCTCAACTTGGCCCTTGCTACTTGTTACCATTCTTTTTATCTCTACTTTTCCCTTCCTGTACATGCCCCCCAAGTGGTAGTTTTGCATCATTATACTGAGCTGATGGAATCCCTTAACATTTCACGTCTTTACCTCAAAACCCTCTCTCTTATGTGCTACCATCTTGGATGGAAAAGTATCCCTCTTACTAAGAGTAAACCTCCACCT
>NW_027724169.1:0-317 GCF_054177405.1 Leptonychotes weddellii | reverse complement strand
TAAGATCTGTGGTTATTTTCCCCCAGATTTTCTTCTCCTTTATCTGTGCCTGCGGCATGGACGTTACACACGGGGACACATGCGTAGTTAGCACCCAGACTGTTTCCCTTTACTTTCCGTTTCTCTACCCCGTTTTGGTATTTCCAGGGGAGTTTTTCTGATCTTCCAGGTTACTCTCTTGTTCCTCAGTATTATTCCACGTGCAAATTCATCCACCTGCCAGTTACTTATTCTGATTTTATAATTTCCACGTTTACGGTCTTGACTTGGTTATTCTTGAACTGTGCACAGTTTGATGTGATCACGGGGCGTGGAGG
>NW_027724168.1:0-5209 GCF_054177405.1 Leptonychotes weddellii | reverse complement strand
CACAGCTGGTGAGGGAGAGATTTCCCCAATCCAAATAACACAGGATGGTCGAACACAAAACACCTAACACTGGACACATGAAAGTGCCAACAGTTTATTAGTCACATATACACACAGCCTAGGCCAAGACATCACATGCCACACAGGGTCACGCAGGTGTTGCACTCATGAGAAGGGGCTCTGGGGGAGGGGCGGTTTATAGCAATGAGAGTGTGAGGTGCCCCCGGTTGCCATGGAAGTATTGGCCTGGCTTGTATGAGTAATTTCACCAGCTGGCGGGGAACTGAGACCCGCCGATTAAGGACCAGGTGCAGTGCACGGTTCTGGCTGATAGGGGGAGCTAGCCAGGTAAGCAGCCTTTCTCCCTGGGGTGGGGAGCCTACGTGGCCAGAGCCGGGGACCTCCCAGTGTGGTCCTTGGGCCCCAGTGAGACTCAGAGATGTCAAGGTACCACTTGCAATCTCAGTCCTAACTGAAGAGGTGCCTGGGAAAAGCTGCTCAACATCACTGATGATCAGGGAAATGCAAATCTAAACCATAGTGAGATATTATGTCATCCCTGTTAAAATGGCTGTCAGCAAAAAAGATAACAAGTGCTGGCGAGGATGTAGAGATAAGGAAATCTTCGTACTGTCGATGGGAACGTAACTTGGTTCAACCACTATGGAAAACAGTATGGTGATTTTTCAAAAAATTAAAAATAGAATTACCATTATGATCGAGCAATCAATCCCCCACTTCTGGGTATATATCCACCAGAAATGAAAAACGGGAGCTCGAGGACACCTGAGTGGTTCAAGTCAGTTAAGCTCTGCCTTTGGCTCAGGTCACGATGGCTCAGCAGGGAGCCTGCTTCTCCCTCTGCCTGCCACTCCCCCTGCTTGTGCTCTCTCTCTCTCTCTCTCTCTCTCTCTCTCTCGCTGACAAATAAATAAATAAAATCTTAAAAAAAAAAAGAAAACAAGAGCTCAAAAAGACATCTGCACTCCCATGTTCATTGCCGCATTATCCACAATAGCCAAGATATGGAAACAAGCTAGGTGTCTGTCAACAGATGAATGGATAAAGAAGAGGTGGTACACACACACACTCACACACACACACATGTGGAATCTGAAAAAACCAAATTTGTGGAAACAGAGTAGAACTGTGGTGGCCAGGGGCTGGGGGCATGCGGTAACTGGAGGGATGTTGTTAAAGTGCACAAACCTACAAGTAGAAGATGAATAAGTTGTGCGGATCTCATGCACGACATTGTGATTATAGATAACAATACTGTACTATGTACTTGAAAGTTGCTAAGAGACTAGATCTTAAATGTTCTCACCACACACACACAAAAGATGATAGTTATGAGATGTGGTGGAGGTGTTAGCTGACGCTATGGTTGAGATCCTCTTGCAATACGTAAGTGTATCAAATCAACACATTGTACACCTTAACCTTACACAATTATATCTCATTTTTTTAACTAGATGAATTTAGAAAAAGAAAATTCAGGTCTTACAATACAATTGACCCCTTGATATTTTGACCTTGAATTAGACCTTGATGACAGGTCTTTTAGGGAGTAGAAGCACTGGGCTAAGAAGCAAAGTAGGCTTTGGACCAGGAGGGAGAACAAGAACAAGGCAATGGGGGGACCTGTGTGGCATTGGCGTAGGGAGCCCAGGTCCCAAGGGGAGTGTGAATTCAGATGAATTGGTGTCAGTGGGAATAACAACTCCACTGTGGGGGATCCATTTGCCGCTTTGTAACATAAATAACTCTAAAGAGGAAAATAAGTAAAATATTATTTTATTAATAAATAGAATAATTCATAACCATCAAAAATTCATAATTATGGTGACTGAATTAAATTGAGGAGTGTTTACTTTATTAGACTGAACAAAATTAAACTGCAAACATTTGACCTCTTTTGACTTAGAGGAATGGTAATTTCTTTTTTTTTTTTTTTTTAATTTTATTTATTTATTTGAGAGAGCGAGAATGAGAGAGAGTACATGAGAGGGGGGAGGGTCAGAGGGAGAAGCAGGCTCCTAGCCGAGCAGGGAGCCCGATGCGGGACTCGATCCAGGGACTCCAGGATCATGACCTGAGCCGAAGGCAGTTGCTTAACCAACTGAGCCACCCAGGCGCCCGAGGAATGGTAATTTCATGTGGCTCAAACTAAAATAAAGTTTGTGAAAGAAGCAGAAGGCTATAGTCTATACGTTTATTATAAGACATTTATTTATATTTGAAAAGTGAGCCTTTTAAAATACTCAATAATGATAGTGTGCAGGAGTGTTGTGTCCCTTAAGGCGTAAACATATAATAGGACCTGGGTTATTCTCTAACATGTAGCCCTGTTGACATTCATTATAGCCAGGATCATTGTCAGGACTTTTCCTTTCTATTCATGTATTTCCATTTGCTCCCTCACTTCATCCCTGCCTTGGGCTAGCATTCCATCCTAATGACACCTTGCCCAGTTACCCCATGTAAAGTCACCCCGATCTCTTTAATCTCTTCACTTCTATTTGGTTGTCTTCAGAACTGATATTTTGCTCAATTATTGAGTTCCTTTTTGTGGATCTGTCTTTAGCCCTGGACCCTGAGCTGCTTATGTGGAAGCCAGTCAGTTTCACAAGTTGATATTGCCTCTGTGATTTAATGCCATTTTCCCTGAGAAAAAGGTATAACTTCTGATGACATCCAATGTGTTTCAGAGTGTTTAAAAATGACAGACATAGGGGCACCTGGGTGGCTTAGTCGGTTTAGTGTCCCACACTTGATTTCGGCTCAGGTCATGATATTAGGGTCATGAGATCAAGCCCTGAGTTGGGCTCCACCCTGGCTGTGGAGCCTGCTTAGGATTCTCTCTCTCCTTCTGCCCCCCCCCCCTCCAAATGACAGACATTTTGGACACGAACAACCTATATGGTGAACTTACAAGGCAAAGGGTGTGGCCAACAAACAGCGGCTCCGCCAAAAAAACCTGTAGCTAACAAAGTGGAGAGACATTTTTGGAGAGCTGGAAACTAATTCCTACAAGGTTGAAAACATACTGCTGCTAGTAAGTAAAATCCTAAGTATTCCATATGCAAACACTTTGCTGAAAGTATATTTAACTTGATATCGTAACACTGGGCTAACACTAAAAATAGTGTAATGTAGGCTTAATAAGACCAGATCTTCAGGGGTGTTTGGGTGGCTCAGTCAGTTAAGCTACAGACTCTTGGTTTCACCTCAGGTACCGATCTCAGGCTGGTGAGATGGAGCCCCAGCGACAGGCTCAAAGGGGAGTCTGCTTGAGATTCTCTTCCTCTCCCTCTGCCCCTTCCCTGCTAGTGCTCTCTCTCTCTCAAAATAAATAAATCTTAAAAAAAAAAAAAAGACGAGATCTGCAAGTCAAAGTGATTATTTGACTGTATTCAGTCTTACCACTACTTTAAAAAAAAAAAAAAAAGAGTGCTATAAAACCCACGGACAGTTTAGACAAGTATTATTGAAAAAGGAAAGAGTAAAAATATCCTAATGTATGATGAGACAGGAAGAAACATTTCTTTTAAATATATATATGTTTAATTAGTCCTACTGTATTTACATTCTCCTTTTTAAAGGTCTTACGTTTATGTATCTTAAGAATACACAATAATATAGGGTACAAAATTTAAATATTTAGTAAGAACTTGCTGTGTCAGAGGATGGAAACATTTTTCTCACACCTGTTTGTCTTATTATTAATTGCCACTATTAGTTCTATTGATGTTCTATTTAATAGCATTTCTGTAATAAAAAAGTAAACAATCCAGAAAGAAATAATTTCAAACGCCTATTTTTCATATTTTTATGTTAAAATAATAACACAACTTAGAATATATTATTATTATGGTTTTGGGAGGTCTGGTACGGCAGTGTCCTGGGCTGGCTCTCTACTTTGGGCGTCAAGCGTCGGGCAATCGTGAACTCCTGAATCCTCATCTCTGCCTTCCCTGGGCGGGTCAGGTACTTACTCGCCTCCCTTGAGCCCCGACGACCAGCCCATTAAACTCGCCCAGTCCTAGAGTTGGCAGAAACACGTTAGGCTGTCAGCTCAGCGAGAGCCTGCGCCTGCGTAATCTCAACACCCACGGGAACTCCCAGAAGTCTCCCGGGCGCCGAGTGGGCGGTCCTTATGGGAGGTGGGCCGCATGCTTTCTACGGTTTTACCGCCTGAGACTACATTTCCCACAGGCTACTGCGATGAGGCGAAATCAGCCTGTGACTACATTTCCCAAAGGCCACCGGGGCAACCTGGCCCTCTGCCTTTTCCTCCCACTCTTTTGTGATTGTTGGCGCGGCTGCGGGCTCTGAGGTCTGTGAGGGAGGAGTCGACACCCAGCCTCACCGGGGGGGCACTGCAGACTCCGACCCGCCCACAGGGCTGCGTGGACTTCTGTGAAGGAAAATAGTGAGTGCAGGGCGTTGCGGGGAGGGGGCTGGCCGGCGCTGCCCGCGTCCCCGGCGCGCGTGTGTGCGTGAGTAGCGGGGTGCCGGACGGTGAGGGCTCGGGCGAGGGCTGCGCGCCCGCGAAGGCTGCGCGGGAGCGGTGCCACCGTGAGCCGTGTTCTAGGTTCCTGCTGCCTCCTGCCCCTTTCCCCTCACAGCCAAGTGGTCTGCCCTAGACAGACGGTCCCCGGAGGGAGGTCGGTCATGGAGCCTTTGAATGAAAGCTTCCCAGCGGGAAGGCGGGGAACTGATCCGGAGACGGGAATTTTAGAGCCTTCAGTTTCTCCAAGCAAAGCTCCCGAGGAGACTGGATGGGAAATTACCCCCTTTTTGTTCACTAACTTGTTTTACGAGCACATTTGTTTTCCTTTGCCCGAAGTACTCCACATAATTGTGACCTACTCTGTGTCTTCTTTCCAGTGAATGATGGGGTCCTTAGAGATGGATTCCCCCTCCCTGTGGCCCCTCATCCTCTCTTTTTACCCAATATTCTCATTAGCATTTTAGTTGTTATTTCTCACTACTGATTACAAATCATTTAAATCTTATTCTGTGATCCCTTTTCTAAGCATCGTGATAGTAGGTTATAGGAATACAATTCCTGAAGTTTGTTCTCAGGGCTTTATTTTAGACTTCAATAGAGTAAAAAGATGAGTATTAGTATTTGGTTGGCATACTAGATACTACCATACAAGACAACTCACCTTCTCCCAAGGCTTCATTGTCAAGTTCAGCA
>NW_027724167.1:0-317 GCF_054177405.1 Leptonychotes weddellii | reverse complement strand
CCCAGCTCTTACAAAGTGTATTCCTTTTGTTTCAGTGAAATTGAATTCAAACTCAGTTATGGTCTTTATCCCCTATATAAATATCTTTAAATATGGTCTTCCTTGCCTGCTTAACTTTGGTACAAATTTTTGCTTTGAAAGAAATCATACTGTTTAGGGTGAAGTAGTCAGGAAGACTTTTCCTGAGAAGGTGACATTTTTTTAGAGGCATAAATTATGGGAAAGACTGACACTATAAAATATCAGGAAGTGTGTTCTGGATAAAGGGAAAAACATGTATTCTCTGAGGCAGGAATAGATGCAGTATGTTTTAGGAA
>NW_027724166.1:0-317 GCF_054177405.1 Leptonychotes weddellii | reverse complement strand
CTACATCTAAAACTAATGATGTAATGTATGGGGATTAACATAAGAATAAAAAAATTAAATTTAAAAAATAAATAAATAAATAAATAAATAAAAAAGAAAAGGCTATTTCAGCTAAGATGTAAGAGACTTACAGCTTTACTCATCCCGGACCCACAAAGTACCTGCCTACCCTGGGCCAGGCCCTGTGCTGAGGACAGAGAAGAGCGTACCTCCTGCCCACAGAATGGGTCTGCTCTAGGGAGAGTCATAAAGAGGACAGTGGTTGACCTCACACAGTAGCTTACCAACGATCCTCGGGAACATGACAGGCCTGAGAG
>NW_027724165.1:0-317 GCF_054177405.1 Leptonychotes weddellii | reverse complement strand
GAGCAGAGGAAGAAAGGAAGATTGCCTGGAGGCCATAGATATCACAGGGCAGAAAACTAGAATAAGCACAATTAAGGCTACTGTGGGCTACGCTAGATTGGGCTGGCCTGGGCTGAGCTGAAGTGGACAAGCCGGGCTGGGCTGAACTAGGCTCAACTGGGCTGAGCTGGGCTGGGCTGAACTGGGCTGAGCTGGGCTGCACTGGGCTGAGCTGGGCTGGGCTGCCTGGACTGAGCTGGGCTGAGCTGAACTGGGCTGAGCTGAGCTGGTCTCAACTGGGCTCAACTGGGCTGAGCTGAGCTGGGCTCAACTGGGCT
>NW_027724164.1:0-317 GCF_054177405.1 Leptonychotes weddellii | reverse complement strand
TCCCCTGGTTGTTGAGTGACTGAAGATACCTTAGTCATGTTCATGGGTTTCTTAGCTCCTGCCCAGATTCCCCAGAGGAGGACCTCCTGGTACCGGTGGATGTGGGCCTGTCCCTCAGTTGTGGCGAAGTCCCATGCTGGGCACTCTTCGGGTGCTGCTGTATTAGCCCAGGCAGCAGGGTCGATGACTCCCGCTGGTGCGTGCTCTTCCAGGTCCTGCCGTGCACCTTTCATTATTCTCTTCCTTTCCTCTGTGTTAGGCAGGGTGGGGAGTAACTGTTGGCAGTCTTCCCAGGTTGGCCGATGAGTCTGGAAGAG
>NW_027724163.1:0-317 GCF_054177405.1 Leptonychotes weddellii | reverse complement strand
TGTGCAATTAAAGCACAGTTGAACTGTCACATTGAAATTTGTGTAAATATTTATAAGCTATTGGCATTATATGAGAAGGAACACTTGGGTTTTTCATTGTCGTTGTTTTGGGTTTTTTTTGTTGTTGTTGTTCTTTTCCTTTTTTTTTTTTTTCTTTCTTCTTCTTCTTTTTTTTTTTTTTTTAGAAACACAGAGTTTCTGTAGTAGACTATAAGGACTTATCTGAATTCGGGTCACAATCATCATAGAACTGAAAAGTTAGGTATCTAGGGTGATTAGACGTGCCTTTCATCAAACCAAGTTTGTAATAATGGGTC